>NC_141620.1:32474072-32625611 GCF_047967505.1 Dipteris shenzhenensis
TTTGTGTACCATCTAATTATAATGTTCATGCAAAAGCTTTGATTGCACGTCTACGATGACTTGCACTCCCAGAAAAGCACATAGAGTGATACAAATGTCCATATTATAGCAAGTTGTGGTTTGCAACTGAGTCCCAACCAAGGTCTACAACCAACAAATTTATGATAGATCCTTGTACAATTTGTGACATGAGTACTCATAACATGATCATTTTTGTATATCATTGGGTCCTTAGCCCATGATGAGCACTTAAATATTGTTTGTAGAATTGAAAATTAAGTACTTTGTGCAAATAAGTGTCATGTTGCTACAATTTAATGCAACAAGTGTCATGTTGATAAGTGCTATGTTGCTAAGGATTGAATGTGGTTTAATACAATTATGATTTTAAACACTTTTGCACGTTCTTAATGCACTAATTGTCATTTTTTACGGTTAATTTTAGGATTGATATGAGCACAGAGGGAGAGAACGTACCCACACAAGAACATACCGAGAGGTCTATGGACATGCTTCCAAGGAGCCTATAGATACACATCGTAGAGTTTTCACTCTAGTATTATCAGCAAGCTTAATACAATAGGGAGAATTGAAACAAAACAACCTCAAATGAGCATCCTTTAGTGTTTTTTCACTCATGACATTTATGAATGCCCCTCCATCGGAAATAGTTTTCCCATCAATGAGAACATCAATCACTAGCACATCATCTCCTTTATTTATGTCCACCTTTTGAGCCATAGGAGTCCCATTATCCCTCTTCTTATTTTTCTTTGATTCCCTTGTGCTAGCTTTTGTCTTGTTCTTCCTCTTCTTCTCAACTCCTAGTTTTTTTACCTCTGTTTGTCATCAATGGCATCAAGGTTTCTTCTTCTTTTTTTGAACATGTTTCCTCTAGAAGAGCTATGCCTTTATCCTCTCTTTTCTTTAGTTTTGGACACTCTGGATGGTAGTTCCCCTTTTCTTGACATTCTAAACATGTGACATTACTTTTGTCCCTAGGTTTATCCTCATCCCTGGGAATCCTATGTGTCCTTGCATTGACTAAGTGCAAGTTTAAATAAAAAATTGCTACCATCTATTGTGCAATGTTGTGGGGCTGATATCTAATATATGTTGAAGTTACATCTACATGAGATGGTGGAGTCAGCACACTTAGAGAAGGTTGGAGCACTGACTCAATTTGAAGGGCAGCCTCATTTCTCAAAGCAACAAGAAGAGCCTGTTTGAAATTACTAGGATTCTTGCTAAGAACCTTTCACACAAGCCAAGATAGCATTGCTGCTTGAGGAGCCTAGATTTACTTGATCTCATGTTGAATATTGAACACTTTTGAGTTCTTGGGGGCCATTTGAAGATAATAAAACACCTCAACGGTTGAATGAAGGAGCAAGTGTAGGCTCAAGAGGAGTAGAACATTGTTTCTACATGATGAGAGAAGGGGACCTAGGAAATGTCCATCCCTAGCTAGGCTCTGATACTAAATGATATGATGTGTCCTCTACCTTACCTCTCTTACACCCCAAACTAGTTATAATTCACTCAACATACAAGAAAGAACTCAAAATAATAGAGCTTTAGTGCATGGAGAATCAACAACTACAAGGCAATAAGCCTAAAGCACACCTAAGGACCCTATCAAGAGGAGAAACTTAGTAAAAATGAGTATAATGTTGACCAAAATGAATGAGAAGATTTTAAAAATAGACAAAACTTGATTGGTAATTTGTAAGAGCTCAATTGCCCCTTTGTAGACTAAGGGGACGATGGCCTCAAACCTTCCAACTGTGGTTGCCTATCAATCTTGGAATCTTGCCTAAAAGTTAGGATCTTGTGCAGAGCGTGGTACATTGCCATGCTACAAGATCTATAAGATCCCTCCCGTACTATTGCACTGGAAGAAGAAGAAGATGCAATAATATGTAAAGCAACCTTTTGATACTTAAGGAACAAATCCTCATACAAGGTAGATAGAGACTCTCCTTCCTTTTGGGAATTTTGATCCAATTACAATAGTAATGACTCCACTCTCAGAAATCCACTTCTCCCAATCATCCTTGGTCTCATCTGAAAGTATTTCCTCTCGCTCCTTCATAGACCAACTTGTCAAGTGGCATGCTCGATTGAACTCCTAGAGATAACTCCCTGGATCTTCTCCTTTTGATCCATGGATTACCAAAATGTTTAACATTTTGCATCAAAAGATGAGTATAAACAAACAATTTGTGCTCTTCCAAATACGGCTTCCTATCTATTAATCTAGAAGGACCATGAGGTTATGATAGAAGCATTCTACTCAAAACCTACCCGGTGTCGCCACCAAAACATGGGACATAGTGTGAACTGAAGTGAAAGGCATAAATCAATAAGGCTGATTTGACTGAATTGGATGATTATAAAAAAGCATTTTTAATGTCACAAAGACCCAGAATAGAAAGCAATATTATAGAGAATGAGACACCCTATTGCGGGCTAGATTTGGGTGAGACACATCAAAAAGTGACTCAACTATATGGAAGACACACTAGCCAAGCAAAGAGATGAATTGATAGATCACTATATTATCTTAGAGATAATGAAAATCATAGAACCATATATCTTTACATCCATATGAGAAGAACTAAAATTGGACCTTTAATTGAAGAGTTATTGCAGCTAAGACTTCTAAAACTATCCTAAAGAACATAGCCGGTTACTCAGACAGCCATAACTTGTATTTTTGTGCTCATAAAATAATAATTGATATATGATCGGATAGATATTGACAAGAAAAAGAACTTTATATAAGTTTTGTGTAAATCAGATTTTGGAGCAAAACGTTATGACCATTTTACAAAAGACTGTCAAAACTTTCCATGCGTGACTGCAATTTTGGGAAGGGGCAATGATTTCCTTTAGTAGAGAAGTATCTTCCAAGATACATGGATAAATGAGATCACCCAAGGGAGTATAAAATGTCCTCATCACACGTCCAAAGATCACTCTCATGTGGGCATACTAAGCTTTGAAGCAAGGAGAATAGAGATGTGGGAAGAATGAGGAAAAGGAAGGATAAACTATATTTGAGACATCCAAAGTGAAGAGAGGGGTATAAAGGGAGAGCCTAATGCTTTAGGGAGAGTGGAAAGGAAGGAAAGGAGATATACAAAGTGTTGGCATAGCTACAAAGAGGGGAATGAGATTCTTGAGAAGGAGGAGAGAGGCTCCTTTTATAGAGCAATTCTCACCCTTCTTCACCTTGTTACATTTCCAACTAGTAGATACCTTCTCCCTTTGGTGACATAACGTCATGGGTCACCATCAATTTTTCTTTTGGGAACATTTTGACAAGTGTTCCATCACAAGATACTCATGACTCTTAAAATATTGAGAAGTTTAAGAGTTTCCCTACATGGAGCCCATAGGGACCTCTCTTTTCCACATGTCAACATACTCAATATTCCATATAGGAATTCTAGAAGGATTCCTCTTGACTCTACACTCTTCCACATGACCTCCATGTGCTTGGCATGTGCTCTCCATATTATTTTAATGCATTGTGGAGTCCACGTGGTCATTTTCCCCACTCAAAATATGTGACTCATGTCTATTTTCCCAATACCATTTAATAATATTTCACTTATACAATCTATTCCCAAACTAAGGTATTTATAATTCATAGACATAGTATTTACAAATATTCACTCCACTCATACTCACATCCCACACTATTATTACATGAGTCATTAGATGGTTGCCAAGGCATAATGGAGATTAGTTGCCGCCATCGCCAAAGCTATGCCTCGTTGCCAGCTTCTTCACTATGCTACTTGGTCCTCATGTCTTATGTTACATCATCTTGTGGGACCCACAATCTTATTCCACAAGTATTATTGTTGCAAAGCCTCTTAGCTACGTGTAAAATCAAGATTGAAAAATATTAATGTTTGGTGGCACAGTACCATTAGTGCTAAGTCCTACACCCTTGCTATCCAAATTGGTGAAGTCTGCAATATCAAAAGTATCAACATTATCTTTGGCGTCTAAGTCACCAAAATGGGTTTTGTATCACTGGAGTTGAGCCTCTAGTGTTGTGCTAAGCCTTCAATCTCTTTGGATTGTCTTGAAATTGTGAGGTCGCAAGTCCTCAGCAATAACACCCTATTGATGGAGGGGTATGGTGGACATTGTTTGGTCAATAAGGTCATTGTGTGCCTATGGACCGGAGTTAGCATGTGAGCCCTTTGAGATTCTAGATCTCTATTCTCATTCCTTGCTCAATTGCACTTGGTAAGATGTCCCTTTCCTATGTCTGATAAGTGCAGTAACTCCCTATTTATGGAGAGTATGGCAGACATTGCTAGGTCAATAAAGTCATTGTGTACCTGTGGCGTCAGCATATGAGGCCTCTGAGATGCTGGCTCTCTATTCTCAATCCTTGCTCGCTTGAAATTGGCAAGATGTCCCTTTCCTGTGCTTGACAAGTGGTGTCTATCGGTCCAATCGAGGTCCAATCTACATGTCAATGCAAGACATCATGGACATACACTTGCTGGATGAAAAGCACGAGAATTTTTTGACTGTTTGGCATGTTTACCTCAACTTCTATAAATTTCTACGGAAAAATATGTGCTAGAGCCTTGTGTTGTAGATCAGATAACTTGGGTTGTGAGTACTTATTTCTAGCACATCCACTTTGAAGAAACAAGGCGTTTCTTACAAACTTAGTCAGACAAATCCTGGCCACTTATTGAAGAGATAGTGGCTCGCCTTGCATAGTATCATCCTCCACTGGACCCATGGCAAACACATCTAATCCCTCTCTTCCAATTATATCTCATTACTCGTTCAAACTTGCTTGAGTTTTGGCATGATTCAGCTGGTCAACCAAATCACACTCTTGAGATCCTAAACAATCTTCAGGCTTGGAACATCCTTAGGAGTGGTAAAGAACTTGATAGTGGATTTATGTCATATTTTTGTGCCTACAACTTTTTCAGGTTATTCCTACAAAACCGGATGCTAGGGCTTACTCCTTGATCTTGGGAAGGCCATGGCTACATCAAGTAAAGGCAATTCATAAGCGGTAGACATGTGATCTTATCCTTCATGGAGGGAATAAGAAGATTTGCTACTACAACACCAAGAGTCATCATAGGAAGGTGATAAGAGATATTTCTTCAACATCTAAGTCATCCGAAGATGAGGAAACAACATGTAGTTCTAAGGAGTCCATCTTAGAAGGAGAGGTGGAAGGAGTTGCATTTGGGGTGGATCCTGGGAGGAAAAATCCTCTTCAATAAAATGCAAAGAGATGATGTGGAGTAGACCAATTGTTCCATCAAGAAAATGAGATTCTTCTTTATGATTCCATAATAGGTACTGAGTGGGAGGATAACTTGAAAACGTTGAATGGATTTCCTAACCTTTTTTCCAACAACTACTTCACAAGTGTGACAAGTTACCTTAGTGGAGCACAAGGTGGATTTCAAACCCCAAAGCAACAAGCTAGTGGTGCCATGGCTAAGGTGTTTGGGTGTGGTGCAAGTAGAGGTACTTTATGCTTTGAGTAGGATTCACCTTTATAGTAGAGAACCCTGAGTGGATGTCTCCAGTGGTGGTCACTCTAAAGAAGGGTGGAAAATAACATGTTTGTGTGGATTTTTGTCCTTTAATTAAATTCATGCATAGAGAGGGATACCTCAAGATGATATTTTGGACTAAGTTGCAAGCCAGGAATTGTATTCTAAGTGTAATGGATACTCTGGATATTTTCAAATCCACATTTGCAAAGAAGATCAAAGGAAGACACATTTGTTCCTCAGGGAGTATATGCCTATAGGGTGATGCCATTTGGCTTGACGAATGCACCAACAAATTTTCAATAGTTCATGAGTCAGGTATTTGCACCTTACTTGGAAAAGTTTAGATGAGTCTTTTTGGATGATTTTTACATTTATTCAAGCCATAAGGATCACTAGGAAGAAATGAGATTGGCCTTGTAAAGAATTGATGATGCAAACGGGCGTCTTAATCCTACAAAATGCCACTTAGCATGGAATAAGGTAGCTGTCTTGGGAAATGTTATCTCACAAGAAGGCATAGAGATGGACCCTGAGAAGATACAGACAATTATTTACCTTCCATCACCCACCAATGTAATGGCGGTGAGGGGGATGTTGCAATGGGTAAAACAAGGTACTATCAATGCTTTGTTGACATGTTTTTTGAAAAAATGTAATCTATTAACTTGTTGACAAAGAAAGATACTCCTTTCTAATGGGGTCCAGATAACTCAAGCCTTTTGTTGCTAAAGGAATGCATGAGTCAAGGTCTGATTATGCAATCTTTAAGGTGGGGGAATGACTTCTATGTGGATATAAGTATATCATTGCATTCAGTGGGTGCCATACACTTGCAAGAGGGAGAACAAGGATGCATGCAGCTTGTGTATTATCCAAGCTGAGAACTAACTGCTGATGCTCAAGAGATATATGCCAAAAATGGAGAAAGTAGGTTTGTCATTTGTTTTTGTAGTAAACAAGTTCTAGTCATACTTGCTATATGTCCCTTTTTTCTTTCTTACATCGCATCCTTCTTTACAATTCTTGGTTTGCAAACCCAGTCCTATAGAAAGTTTTGTGTCATGTATTTTGGTGGAGAAGCCTGGTTGGTTTTGACTAGAATGCTTTTATCATAACCTCATGGTCCTGCTAGATTAAAAGAAGGGAGGTAATCTTTGGAAGAGCACAAATTGTTTGTTTCTACTCATCTTTCGGTACAAAATGTTCAACATTCTGATAATCCATGGATCAGAAGGAGAAGATCCAGGGAGTTATCTCTAGGAGTTCAATCAAGCATGTCGCTTGAAAGTAGACAGACCAGATGAAAATACATCTAGATTTTTGAGAGGGAGTAACCTTAACTTGGCATGAGGCTTTGCCAGACGAGACCAAGGGTGATTGGGAAATGATGATTGGAGCAATGAAGGAGAGGTTTCAGACAATGGATTCACCAAATGCCTTACTATTGCTATTGCACCACATTTCCCAAAAAGAAGGAGAGTTTGTTTCCGCCTTCTCAGTGAGGTATGAAGCTTTGTTGCTTAAGCATGAACATGCTGCTTTACATATTGTTGCATCATCTTCTTCTTCTTCTTTCATGGTGGATCTAAGAATACTTTAGCAATGGAGCACCTTAAGATGAGCAAGGTTGTCATGGCTTTGGATCTTGGCTTGCATGGAAAGGTTCTTAGCAAGAATCCTAAGTAATTTCCAACTAGGTCTCCATGTTTCTTTGAAGAAAGAGGCTGCCCTTCAAATTGAGTTGACGTTCCAACCTTATCCTAGTGTGTTGACTCCACCACCTCACGTAGATGTAGCTTCAACATCTCAGGTATTAGTCCCATCCTTGGATCACAATGTTGCACAACTGATGGCACGTCTTGTTGATTTAAAGTTGGACTTAGTGAATGCAAGGTCACATAGGATTCCCAGGAATGAGGATAAGCCCAGGGGAAAAAGTAATCACATGTTATGAATGTCAAGAAAAGGGGCACTACAGTCCGGAGTGTCCAAAATTGAAGAAAAGAGAGGATAAAGGCAGAGCATTTCTAGAGGAAACATGTTCAAAAAAAGAAGAAGAAACCTTGATGCCATTGATGATAAAGAGAGATTGAAAAACTAGTTGTCAAGAAGAAGATGAAGAACAATACAAACTAGAGAAACATAGGAAGAAGAAGAAACCTTCTAGAAGGATGCACAGATCACATTTGTTCAACTATTGGCACTCTATCCAAAACTTAGGAAGGAATGGGGTAGGAAAGCTAGCACAAGGGAATTAAAGAAAAGGAAGAAGAGGGATAATGGGACTCCTATGGCTCAAAAGGTGGACAAGAAGATGATGTGCCAGTGATTGACATTCTCATTGATGGGCAAACTATTTCGAATGCATACATCGATGGAGGAGCATTCATAAATGTCATGAGTTAAAAAACACTAAAGGATGACGATTTGAGGTTGTCTTCTATCAATTATCCCTATCATAATAGGCTTGCTGATAATACTAGAGTGAAAACTCTAGGAGTGGTAAAGAACCTGGCAGTGGATGTATGTGGTATTTCTATGCCTACAACTTTTCAGGATATTCCTACAAAACTAGATGCTAGGGCTTACACATTGATCTTGGGAAGGCCATGGCTACATCAAGTAAAGGCAATTCAGAGGTGGGGGACATGTGATCTTATCCTTCAGAGAGGGAATAAGAAGATCCGCTCCAACACGAAGTCATCCTAGGAAGGTGGTCAGAGATGTTTCTTCAACATCTGAGAGACCTAAATCAGATTCATTAGATAACAAGGAAACAACATCATTACAAAAATTTTGGACTTAAAAAGGGGCGCTTTGGAGAATTACTAAAATATTAAAGGCTTGGATAAGGGACTATGGTATCCATGAAGGAGATTATGCCATGTGGACTTCTGTGTAACAAAGGCTCCCCAAATCTAGGGGAAATTTCAATTTTTTTTCAAAATACCCCCCAAAAAGTCATTGGTGGTTCACAATAAAAATTTATCTTTGGCAAGCCTGCCTGACCATGTCAGGCCTGCTTGTTTTCCTCCTAGGGCAAACTATCCCCTAGCTAGAACTATGCTTACATTTTCCATTTGGTTCAACCATTTGGCCCAAACTTTGACTTCCTAACCAGCTCTCCCCCTATTCTCTCTCTTCCAAAATGTTTCAAACATTCATTACCGCCACTTTCTAGCACAGCTGGTTTCAAAATATCTTCTTTCCACTCTTGCTTAGTCATTCTCTCTCCTCTTTACTCACGTTTTTCTTCCACATTCGAAAATCTCTCAGAGACACTTTTGTCCAAGCTCTGTTGATCCCTCTTCTCTTCCATTCATTCTCTACTTTTCACTCTCTCTTGGAAACCAAAATTACGACTTAAATCTACTTGGAAGGAGTGAGAAAAACGGGTGTTCCCTCATTTTTGGTTCTTTCCTCACCTTTTTGGAGTATAAAGAGTCACCTCCTAAAGTTGCAACCTAAATCTGCTTGGAAGGAGTGAGAAAAGTAGGTGTTCTATCATTTTTGGCTCTTTCTCTACCTTTTTGGAGTATATAGAGTCAACTCCAAAAGAAGGAACACATACTTTTATGTAATGAAGTGATTTTGCCTTGAAAGTTTTGTTTGTATTAAGTAGATACGTTTTTGTATCACACTTTATCTATATGTTTGTTACAAGAGATAGGAAAGAGGGAGAGATTGAGGTAGATGATATGTAAAACTATAAGATAATTTTTTGCATTTTTTTCTTCACTAGTATAGGAGGGATAGAGAGAGAGAGAGAGAGAGAGAGAGAGAGAGAGAGAGAGAGATTATTTCAAACTGCTATGTTGTTTCCTATTTGAGGGGATGAGTGAGGGAGAGAGAGACATAAAATAGTCGTTTTTTTCTTCATTAGTATAGGAGGGATAGATATGAGAGAGAGAGAGAGAGAGAGAGAGAGAGATTATATTTGAAACTACTATGTTTTTTGATCTATTTGAGGGGATGAGTGAGGGAGAGAGATAGAAAATTTTTTTATTTGCTAGTATAGGAGGGGTAGATAGAGGAAGGGAAAAGAGAGAGAGAGATTATATTTTGAACTGCTATGTTTTCTTCTGTTGAGGGGATGATTGAGGGAGAGAGACAAAGATTGTATTTCAAACTGCTAGGTTTTAGAAGTATTTGCGAAAGAGGGAAGAAAAAGAGATCCTAATCAAAGATTTTTGGGAGGGAGAGAGAGAGTGATATGATATTGATAATGTTTTCTTTGTTTGTGGAGAAACAGAGCAGGAAGAGAGCATATCGTAAACTAAGTATTTCAAAAAAATTTGATGTTTGTTTGTGTGAGGGGTACCTTGGAAGACAGACTGAGAGAGAGAAGTATTCTATGTTTTTTGTAATAATATTTTGTTTGTTTTTGTGAGAGGTTTAGTTAAAGGAGAGAGAGAGAGAGAGAGAGAGAGAGAGAGAGAGAGACTTGCAAAGAAAGAGAAAGAGAAAGAGAAAGAGAGGGATAGACAAAGAGAGAATAGAAGACATAAATTTGGAGGGTCTTTGGAAGTAGAAAGAGCTAATTTTAATCATATGGTACAGGGGCAGAGACTATGGAAGTAGAAAATGATAGATACATAATAAGTTTAAAGTCTGTTGTATTGAAGAATGTTAAGGATGAGCATGGGGAATGGATTTCTCAGCTCTACAGGAAATATTCTTGGATCACAATGCAATCCACTGATTGTAGGTGCTACAAAGTGGGTCAGAAGGATGCAATGGACATCTCCAAACATTGGAAGGGAAGGATCTTAGATTTTGAAATTTCTCCTGGCAGTAACATAGTGACACATGTATATATTCAGCATATCTTTACCCATGCAAGCATATATGTGCATCCGAATGTAGGACTTCCATATAGTAGGCCCAATTGTAAGTTTTTCAAAGTGTACTAGTACTTCATTTGCTTTTTAAAGCATTTGCATTTATTTGGGGACTTTGACACAACTGTCTTATGCCTTGTATTTGTTTTACAGACTTATGTCCATCTACTTACAAAGAGTGGGAGCTTGTAGCATGCATAATTGGGGTGTTGCATGTCCTCCATGTTGAGATCAGGAGTCTTTAGTATAAAGGTTGCACACCATCATAATTAAAAAAGGATGGGATCTTCTTCATGACTCAATGTTCATTGTGCCAGATGAAGGATAGTATGGTAGATTAGAATCTCTTCCCTTGCCCTCTTTTGATAGTCTAGAATGGCCGCTTCCAAGCATGGAGATAAGTGAATCATATAGAAATAGAATGTTTAAGACCGTATTAGATAATTAGAGAAAAACACAATTCCCAAAATGGTAGTTTTGGAAGGAATTGTAGCTCCCCTCAATGTAAAAACTGGAGAAATATGTGAAAATAGACTAGATAGCCATTCATGAAGTGTGAAATATCAACTACATTCTCAAATAATAAATAGAATATCAATGTCTAAACTACATTATCATCAACAAAATAATAAACTTTGAAACCCATTTGAGTTAGATTCATCTCGTGAGCCATAGTGATGTTCAAAAACACCTTCATAATAGCGAGTCTTTGGAATTTCCATTGATATTGAGACTCGCCTTTGTTGTGAGCATTCTCATTTGAAAATCTCCAAAACACCGTTTAAAAAATGTAGAGTGTAATTAATAACCATGAGTATTGCAATGAAAATGCACAGGCTCTTTAACTTAGTAAGATATGTAGTTGATGGAAAATCAAGATATATAGTTGAGGAGAATGAATGCAAGATATGTAGTTGATGGAAAATCAATGGGCAATGACAAGCATTTGATGTAATTTAGGTGGCAATGACAATCATTTATTGTGCACTTTCAATGTTTAGACTGAGTAGCATTATTGTAAAAGGATAACTTTACATGTCATGTTGATTACTCATTGCAAAGTAAAAAAGTACACTTTAGGATGAAAACATAACAACTTGTTGATGCACCATTGAAATCCCTGAAATAAATCATGATTCCAAAGAAACTCTCAATTTCTAGCCCCAAAGAGAATGGCACCGGAAAGAATGGCACGAGAGACACTCCTTCAAAATACATTATGAATGTAGTTATGAACATGTTTGCATATTATTCACACACAACAATTACACACCAATTTACATAGTTGGCAAGAAAGTAGTAATTCCCATAAGTAATGATTGTATAAAGAAATACAATGTTGTTATTCAAAACTCATAGTCTGCAAGTAGCTCCTCTCTTGCATGTATATCATCTATGGATTCAATACAAATGTGACCATATTCTGCAATATCTATGTTCATCATGGGGTCATACCAAGGTGGAACATTAGGGGAAAATACATAACAAACATTTGGCTTTACATTGGTATTTCTATTGTTGTTAATAAATCCTGCCACATTGCCATATTGAACATCACCAACAATATGCACCATATCCTTCATAGGGACAGTAGGGTCCTCTTGGATAGAGTACTTCTTTAGCCTTGGATGAACTCTACATAATTCCTTCCAGTCTCTATAGGAGTACTTGTCACCTCCATAATGGAGAATAGTAGTCCCTCTCTTGATGGAGTCATGCACAAACAAGCCCAAGCTAGCACCTGTAATGGTTGACTCATGCACCTTGAAAGCCACATTTTTTATCCAGAACACTTCGTTGATAGGGACAGGTAACTTTGGTGGTCCAAATGGATCTCGTTCTGGTATGTACCTACTCAAGCTTGATTTGAACGTATATCTATCTACATCACAAAAGACAAATTCAATTAGCTGCAACAACGATTATATAGACTTGAGATAAAATCAAAAAACACTTTGACATATGTACCTTTATGAAAAATACGCATTCTATAGTCGGTTTATGTAGCCCTTAGCAATGTATTTCTTGATATAGTGACCTTTGTACCCTAGGTCTATAGCCAATTGAGAAACTTGCATAGCATTCATGCTAGAGAGTTGCGGAGCATTCCTTAAAAGTCCTATTTGGGATGCATTGAGTTTAGGCACCTGGCCATCACCACCATGGGTTGCCCTAAGGTGTACACCCTTTGGTTCTGTATTACCACCTGTATCCCTCTCTCTTAGTACAACTTTGTGTTACAACTTTGTGTAACAACTTTGTGTTACAACTTCTACATGTAGAGAGAGAAGGTGTTACAACTTTGTGTTACAACTTTGTGATACAACTTTGTGTTACAACTTTGTGATACGACTTTGTGTTACATGCAGAGAGAGAAGCTCTCCAACTTGTATAAATACCCCATAATGGAATGAAGCCCACACTCTTGGGGCATTGTGTTGAGTCTACGTTGGTATTCCAAGCATTTGTCTCAAGTGTCCATGCTTCCTTGCACTGCACGTCCAAAAGCATGTCCTAACCTTGCAACCCTTCTCCCCTCTCCTCCAACTCTGCAACCCACCCTCTCCCTCTCTTCCTCCCTCCTCCTCCTTCCTCCTTCTCCTCCTCCTCCCTCCTCCTCCTCCTCCTCCTCCTCCTCCTCCTCTCACCTCTCTCTCCCTCCTCCTCTTCCCTCCTCCTCCTTCCTCCTCTTTCTTCTTTCACCCATGCTCTTACACCTTCTTCCTCTCCCACTCCTATGCTTTCCTAAACCCTTAAACTCCATGATCTACGAGGGAGACGAGTTCTCCACCATGTACTCTACTCTGAACCTTGTATCCTCCTTCTAACCCTGGACTCCTTCTAAACCTTGGAACTTCCTTCTAAACCCTGGAACTCTTTCTGAACCCTGGAACCTCCTTCTGAACCCTTAAACTCCTCCTAAACCCTACAACCCCCAATGAAGGCGAAAGCCTTCATTACCCCAACAACAATGGTTTACGTGCCTTTTACACATGCTTGCATTTTGTTTACTCACCACACTTAAGCCTACGTCTCTCACCGGAACACGACTCGAGGTCCTAAGCTACACATATACTACAACGACAATCCCAATATATCTGTAGGTGACAAAAAGCCTCGGAACCCTGCAACATAGAATACCCAGCTCTTCCTACGAAAGCGGTAGGAAAGAGCCAACATTTGGCGCCGCTGCCGGGGATGGTGGAGCAGGTGTCAATGTCCTATCAAAGGAGCTTTACGAAGAATGGGGTCTCCCACCAATGCAAAAGGCTAATTTCAACATACGCCTTGCCGATGATTCACGGGCTAAACCCTTGGGAATAGTGAATGGCGTGTCCACAAAGATCGCAGGAGTCCGCTTTTCCCTTCAATTCACAATCTTGGATCTCCCCAAAAAATCCTATCAAATCTTACTGGGACGTCCTTGGTTACGGGAAGCATCAGTCCTCCATGACTAGGGAACTAATAGATTGACAATCCAGAATCGAGACACTGCAGTCAGGGTGAATGTGGAGACAGGAGCTATTAAACCAATTGTTCCTAGAGCATTGGATGACACATCTTCCACGACACTCTCGAGCAAATCAGCTCCCTTGCGACAGCATGCCATAGCAGGTGACTCACAAAGCAATGTCAATAACTGGATACAAACATTGGCAACCATCGACAACTGCCATTCATTAGACCCCATCTTCTCACAGATAGATGTTAACGCACTACAGGTCGATCCTCCACCGACACATGAAGAACCAATCGATCTAGAGATGCCATTCTTTATGGCTGGGATAATGAACCTGAAGAAGGTACCCATACCAATGATGACTCAGATTTTCCTTGGGACCTTGAAACAGAGGCTGCAAATGCTGAAATTGAAGATCAAATCTTTGATAATGACCTAGCCATTCTCCATGCCCTAATGGCAGTTGAGCTCCCAAAAGTTGAACCTCCACAGTTGCATAACAGCAGACGATCCCGCAAGAAAGTTGCAGGAGGAAATCGCAGAAGAGCCAAGGCCGACGAGCACTTCAATGAATTCGAACGAGTCCAAACACGGATTGTGGAATTGTATCTTGCAAAGGCAGTCCCCTCAAAGTCAAAACCACCACCTCTTGAATGGTCCCCTGAAGGACTAGAAGGAGTATGTGCAGCACATGAACCCTTACTTGGAAACACCTTGCCAGTGGAAAAGTTACCCCACAGTTCCCAACGTAAGAAGTTTCGGAAATATAAGCCACATGTGCGGATGAAGCTTGATCCAGAGACTTCAGAAAAAGAAAGGAAAGAAGAGCCTAACAAATTACTAAATGCAACTATGCCACCCAGTACTCATGACACATCTCAGGCTAGTTCAACCCCATCAGAGGCCGATCTTCGAGAAGTGCCGGAATACTTTAAGAATTATACAAGTGGCAGTGCACCAATAGCAATGCCAAGACCAATCAGAGAATCTGAAGTTCAAGAAACCGATAGCATTGGAGAAACTCCAATCTATGAGGGACCGGCAAAAACACGCACAATAAACCTCGCCCTTGAAGGGGAGGAAGAAAAATTGGTTTTCATTGGGAAACAGCTCCGTCAAGAAGATGAAATCAAACTCAAAGACCTCCTAATGGAATACCGTGACTGCCTAGCATGGTCATACAAAGAGATGAAAGGAATTTCACCAGAAGTGGCAGTTCACACGATCCCTATAAGGGAAGGTGCTCGCCCTAAGGTATGTGGACCTTATCGCACAAATCCTAAATATGGCACCATGGTTTATGACGAGCTGGAAAAACTCCTAGATGCCGGATTCATCTACGAGATAGAGCACACTGATTGGGTTTCCCCCATTGTCATTGTACCTAAATGCAACAAGAAGCTCAGAATATGCGTGAACTTGAAAAATGTGAATGCCGCCACAATTAGGGATCACTACCCCCTACCCTTAACAGAAACAGTGTTGGAAAAGGTGGTAGGATCCGAAATTTATAGCTTCTTGGATGGCTTCAGTGGCTATAACCAAGTACAAATTGCTCCTCAAGACCAATCAAAAACAGCATTTGCTACAGAATGGGGTATTTTTGCATATAGAGTCATGCCATTCGGCCTTTGTAATGCCCCAGCCACATTCCAGCGAGTCATGTTCACAGCTTTCAAGTCATTTTTGAATAAGTTTTTACAGGTCTTCTTGGATGATTTGTGCATCCATTCAACCAAACAGGACCACTTCAAATGTCTGGAAGAAGTACTAATCAAATGCAGGGAGTATGGCAATCCTGGGAATAAAGAACGGCAAAGAACGCTCCCTTCCACTCCGCACATTTGTTTTGTTGAGTCGGAAGCTCAAACAAGACTGGGTCCAACACTTCGTCATTTTCTTTACCAAAAAACTCGATGGTTCTTCAGGCCAGAAATGTAAAATTCCGCACTTATTGGCTATCATCATCAAAAAAGAACTACAAGAAAGAGAAATGACTCTGCCCCAGTCTCCAAAGCCAATTGAGGAGTTGGACATACCCTTCTCACCAGTATGGGAGCCATCATCAACTGCTCCAGCTATCACATTGATAAGTACAGATGCCTTAATAGAAGTCCCTATTCTGGAAAGCAGGATTGCAGAATTGCCCCAGGAAATGCTTTAGCTCGGTGCACAACTGCAACCACTAAGTCTCCACCAACAGCACCAACTCGAGCTCGAGACAAGGTTGGCACCCGAACCTGAGGAACGATCAGCACCAGAGCTTGAGACCATATCAGCACTCGCACCGCCCATCGACGCCATGCCAGTCGATGAGCCCCAAGGAGAGCTCGTGCCAGATCAGCAGTATGACTATTGTCCACAAGGGAGTGACATGCCATTGGAACAACCTCCCCCAAGTACTACAGAACCCTCGGGATGGCTACATGGGCACCACTTGTATCAGCAATATCGCCAGACCTCATCACCATCTGTCATTCTCCAACATCAAGCTAGCCAAATGATCCAAATGTCAGAACTCTTCACTAGCTTGGCTAAGGAAGCATATGCAAGAGAGTTGGAAAGGCAGACGGCATCAGAAATCGAAGACCAATTCCAGGCAATTGCCATAGAGGTCAAGGCACTTTGGGTGCAGATAGATGAGAAGGAGGTAGAAGAAGTGCGCATGAACCAGGCTCTCCAAGCTCAAGAGAAGGCCGTAAGGGATGTGACCTCCAACCTCCACCAAAGTCAAACACAGCTGACTGCGGCAGTAGAAGCAATGGCAATCCTACAGACTCCTATAACTCCCTGACAACTGCACATGCGCAACAAACAGAGGAAGTGGCACAAGCTCGACTCACTCTCATTCACAAAGAAGAAGAGCTCCAGGATTGCAAGGACAAGATTGAAGACATGCAACAATCTTTGGCAGTACGTGCCTTTAGTATTGATGAGCTTACAAGGGAATGCCGACTCTTAAAAGACCAACTTGCTACTGTTCAAGAGGCCAGCACTTCACAAGCCCAATTCTTGGACCAATGGTCCAATACCACTGAAGACATTCCTCAACAGGCAAAGGTCACCTTGCAAATGAAAAAGCTTAAAGAGGCATACACAACCATCTACCATCAGTACAAGGAAAAGATGAATGAGATGCACTCCCAAAAAATAGCCATCTCCAAGCTTGAACTCCAATTGCTAGTGCGCAACAATGAGACATTGGAAGACAACACCAATGACGGCCCACTACAATGCACAACCATGGTATATGAAGAGCTTGTGGCTGCTCTACAAATGGAAGATCACCTCCACGCACGCGTGCTTATCCAATGGAAGCAACTCCAACTCAAGATCATATCTGCTCATCCAACAATCAACTGGAAACGATCCATCGGGATTAAAACCCTGCGCATAATTTGCCAAGACTTGTCTGAAGATGAGAAGAATATCTTCTGCCTGTCTACACATGCCGGGTTTATAACTCTCAGGACGGATACTTTCATTGCATATGCCTGCCTCATGGGTAGTCCTCCCCTCAGGGTTATTGCAGGTTTGTTGCCGTTGCTGCAAAGGCCATCCCTATTATTTGCACGGCATGACATAACCGACATCCAACCCATGCAGCTGATCATCCCATCGCACCAGCAAAAAGAAGTGTCGGACGATGACAAGGCCTATCTCACATCCAACTTCCCATATCTAACCACTCTTTCTGCCAACATCATAACCTCACTTCCCCTTGCTGCTACCACCCTCTTAACCTTCCCCGAGCTCCATCCTAACATCTATTCCCTCCATCGTCTCTTTGCTCATGCCTCTCACCATTTTCAACTTACCCAACAGTCACAAACTTACGAGCCCCTCACACCTAGCTTTTTCCCCTCCCTTGCTAATCCTACCCTTGAGGATTACCAAGCTGCTCAAACAATTTGCCCATTTCTTCCCCCCCTCCCCTCTGCTCCCCCTTCCGCCACTATCACTCAGCCATATTTCTCCCCCATGTCCCCTGCTTCTCTCCCGGCCCCGTCATCACCTCCGACACTTCTGGTGTTTCCATCAGTAGAAAATGATGCAGTATTTGATTTTGAATATCAGGATCCGGATAATCCAATTCGTACACCCATGCCAAGTTCCAATGATGGGTATGATTTTGATGAGATACCACTTCCCAGTAACCCCATCAAGGAATTTTGGAGCAAATATCCTGATATGAAAACTCGCGGTGGATGGACCCTGGGTAACTTTCCTACCAATCTTCGTCAGCACCAAATAAGTGAAGGTTGGATTAGCAAATTGGATCCACAACCTGATTGGCGCCGTCCCAAGCTCGTTGATGTAAGCTTCTTAAAGGAGTACTTGCGGGCACCTCCATGTCTCAGAACCCATCCCAAGTTCTATGCAGTTCCACGGCGTAAAAGATGGGAAGCCAACATACACACTTTGGCTGAAGATCGAGTCATTAATTGGCCAATGATTGAACCCTACTCTGCTGGTGTAGAATGGACTATCCAAGGCGCCATGATCCAAGCACTTCAGCAGCATGAACAAACAATGCGCGGCAACATTGATCGCTTCCTTCGCCAAAGTGCCATATTCTGCAAAACATTAGCATTAATTCTGGAGGTCCCATGTTACCTTGATTCCCATTTGCCTCCACTCAGCTTTAATCCCAATGAACGGATTGATGCTCAGATTACAAGCCGACTCTATCAAAGAGTGATCTTCTTGGAGGCACGCCACATATCTCTGTTCGAGCAAATGGTAGATACAGGCTACCTGGAAACTGCGCAAAAATTGTATGGTGCTAAGGCTCTACAGCAGGATCGACTGGCACGTCACAAGTTCCACAGCCACTGGACTAAAAACATGGCAACCCAGGTACGTGATCGCAATAAGCCATAACCCGAGGACGGGTAATCAAATGGATCCGGGAGTATGTTGACTCTGTGCCAACATGAACTTATGAAGAAAGAGAAGATGTTACAACTTTGTGATACAACTTCTAGACACAACTTTGTGTTACGACTTTGTGTAACAACTTTGTGTTACAAGTTTGTGTTACAACTTCTACATGAAGAGAGAGAATGTGTTACGACTTTGTGACACAACTTTGTGTTACAACTTTGTGTAACAACTTTGTGCTACAACTTTGTGTAACAACTTTGTGTTACCACTTTGTGTTACAACTTCTACATGTAGAGAGAGAATGTGTTACGACTTTGTGACACAACTTTGTGTAACAACTTTGTGATACGACTTTGTGTTACATGCAGAGAGAGAAGCTCTCCAACTTGTATAAATACCCCATAATGGAATGAAGCCCACACTCTTGGGGCATTGTGTTGAGTCTACGTTGGTATTCCAAGCATTTGTCTCAAGTGTCCATGCTTCCTTGCACTGCACGTCCAAAAGCATGTCCTAACCTTGCAACCCTTCTCCCCTCTCCTCCAACCCTGCAACCCACCCTCTCCCTCTCCTCCTCCCTCCTCCTCCTTCCTCCTTCTCCTCCTCCTCCCTCCTCCTCCTCCTCCTCCTCCTCCTCCTCCTCTCACCTCTCTCTCCCTCCTCCTCTTCCCTCCTCCTCCTTCCTCCTCTTTCTTCTTTCACCCATGCTCTTACACCTTCTTCCTCTCCCACTCCTATGCTTTCCTAAACCCTTAAACTCCATGATCTACGAGGTAGACGAGTTCTCCACCATGTACTCTACTCTGAACCTTGTATCCTCCTTCTAACCCTGGACTCCTTCTAAACCTTGGAACTTCCTTCTAAACCCTGGAACTCTTTCTGAACCCTGGAACCTCCTTCTGAACCCTTAAACTCCTCCTAAACCCTACAACCCCCAATGAAGGCGAAAGCCTTCATTACCCCAACAACAATGGTTTACGTGCCTTTTACACATGCTTGCATTTTGTTTACTCACCACACTTAAGCCTACGTCTCTCACCGGAACACGACTCGAGGTCCTAAGCTACACATATACTACAACGACAATCCCAATATATCTGTAGGTGACAAAAAGCCTCGGAACCCTGCAACATAGAATACCCAGCTCTTCCTACGAAAGCGGTAGGAAAGAGCC
Organism: Dipteris shenzhenensis; assembly: GCF_047967505.1. Classification (NCBI taxonomy): domain Eukaryota; kingdom Viridiplantae; phylum Streptophyta; class Polypodiopsida; order Gleicheniales; family Dipteridaceae; genus Dipteris; species Dipteris shenzhenensis. The sequence continues at coordinate 32,493,999 of NC_141620.1, forward strand.
AACAAGATGCCAAGTGAAATGTCTGTACCGTCGGTGAAGATAGAACTGCAGTATATAAAATCTAATCAGTGTTACAAGGCTTGTGGCAATGATGCCGGGAATAGCCAAGAGGCTTTACAAGGCTGAAAATGATGTGCACGATGCCGTGAGTTAGCCAAATAGGCTTTACAATGGTGGCATGTGTGTGTGAAATCAAGTGCTATCTGCCCACTGAACCAATCTGCAATGCCTCTGTACTCTAAAGTCTACTCACTGAACTGATGAACGTAAGGTTTCAGGTAATGTAATGATGTGAAATCGGATGTGAGTGTATGGACTGAGTAGGTACTAGTCGGGAATTTCGGGCATGGCTTAGATTGGCAACTTGGGGAATTCAAAGTGTCCCCTCTATGGCCATCTAGTCTACTCTAATCTAGATCTAAACCAACCGTCAATCGATGAAAGAGCAGCAAATAATTCCTTTTCTTTTGTTCTTTTTAAGTGCTGGGTCAGATGCGTCGATGTAGAGGCAAATGTGCGTGAAGGAGTGGTTTTGTCGGCGAGGCTCAAATGTGAGTGTAACTTGTGCCGAAGTGTGTGCATGATGTGACGAGCGCGTAGAGCACAAAAAAACGAGCGACTTTTCTATTTGGAGCGCCCTCAAATTCTTCCTGGATCAAGAGATACGACTTGATCTAGGTGGAGGGGCAAAAGGAGTGCAAATGGTGCTCAATGATGATGTGTCACTGTGAGTCACATGCAGTGATGATGTGGCACTGTGCTTAGCAAGAGGTATGCCTGTGAAGCTCTGTGCTGAGGTGGCAGGAGTGTGCACATGCAGTGTGTGAACAGTGTGCCTGGCAAGGGACTGTGCCTGCAGAGGGTCAGTGCTGAGGTGGCACAGATGATGTCAGCAAGGTGATGTGGCAATGCTGATGTGTCACTGATGACATGGCAGGTGACATGGCTGATGACGTATCACTGATGATGTGGCAGGTGACGTGGTAGGATGACGTGTCACTGATGATGTGGCACAGGTGATGTGTCTGTCTACGTGGCAATGCTGACGTGGGCTGCTAACGTGGCAGTCGGCTGCCACGTGTCAATTGGATGATGTGGCAAATAGGATAAGATGATGATGTGGTAGATGGGCGATGATGTGGCAAGCTGAGCGAGATGGTGACGTGGCAGATAAGCGCGCTTGCTGATGTGGCAGATAATCTGCCACATGTCAAATCGTTGACCACTCCTGAGTTCAGTGGTTACCCTTGGATAGGGTTGCCACGTGTCGTAAATGGGTGTATGCCTTATCCTCCACGTGTCAGGGCACGGATAGCCAGAATCTTTGGAGATGCTCCAGAATCTTTAAAGATTCCATCGATGGAGTCGTTGGTCCGCGGGCGTGGAAAAAGCTTGGACTATGCCTCAGGAGCCGCGGTTGCTGGAGGAGCACTATGGGCTGTTAGAGGTCCTTGGAGTTGGCTGTGAAGCCATCGGGCTTGCGGCTATGTAGTCCCGTTTGGAGAGGCCGTCGATCGGAGATGAAGAAGGTGCTAGGCGCTGGTCCGTCGTGAGTGTTGAGAAGTGCTAGAGCTCGGTGGTGAGTTGAAGACGGTGGAGCAGACCGTGAAGGAGCACGTTGCTCGTTGGAGAGGCTTGGAGGTCTGTCAGTGGTAGGAAGCTTTGTAAAGCCCGTCGGGTGGTAGAGTGGTAGAGAGTCGGTAGTCCAGGAGGGTCATTGAAGGAGGTGGCTGAGTGAGCGCTGCAGTCACGTAGGTGCCTTAGAAGATGAGCCGTGTTGACTAGAGCATCCCGTGAAGCGACATTCAAAGGAGAGGAAGCACTCTTGTTGGAGAGGAAGCGCTAGAGTAGAAGCAAGTCGAGGCCTTGGCTATTGTAGGTGCTGTTGTAGAAGCTCGCTTGTGGAAGGAGGCTTACTGTTTGGAGGAGGCCCATCGATGGAGGCGCAGTTGATTGAGTCGACTTGGAGGTCCGCTTGTGGCATGAAGTTCTCTGCTACACTTGCCTAATCTTTCAGGAGGTTGATTCCGTTGTTTGTCGTAGGACTACTACTTTGGGCTGCTCTATGTGTGTTGACTATCCATGTGCATTGAGCTTCATTGCTTGAGGTTGCCCGTGACTCATTTGCAGGAATCTATTGCATGCATGTTGGTTGGACTCGATGAAGGCGGCTGCTATTGCATTGATGGCATCTCGAGCTATTGGAGTAATTGTAGGAGTTGCCTGGGAATCATTTATCGGTCTGTAGTTGGAGAGGTTTGTGAAAGACTCTCACAAATCTCTCTCTCAAAGACTCTCAAGGAAATAAATCTCTCTCGTTCTCTCTCAAATAGAAATCTATCTCTTTCTCACACCTCAAGAATAGTGGATGGAAACTTTCTCTCTATTTCTCTTAAGAAGAAGAATCAAATCTCTCACAAACTCTTGAAGGAGATGAACGGAAATATCTCACCAAATGGACGGAATTTTCTCTCAACGGAAGTGAAGGGAAGGATCTCACAATCACTCAAGAGAACTCTCAATCTCACAATCTCTCTCACACTCTCAAGAAACTCAATGTCTCAGTGGAAGACAAGGAAGCTCTGATACCATGACAAAATATGAAGAGGGGAGAGGAGAAGAGTGGAGATGAGGAGAGAGGGCACAGCTAGAGAGCACACCACAAATGACTAACTGTACACTAGAATTAGTTGAAAAAATAGAATATATACAAACCCTTTTAGGGTTAGGGTTAGGGGATCTAACCCTTTCCTTTATAGCACTCTATAAGGTTAGTGCTATGCACATATGATCACGTGATGGTGCTATGCACACATGATCACATGATGTTGAGCGTGAACTCTCAACACTATGTGTCTCAAGAGGCCTCTCAATGCTAGACCAAATCTTAATATGGGGATTATTTGATGCATGTGCCACACACATAGCCTCGACCTCTGTCACCTGTTGGGATGTCTTCACCAGTGAGATCACTTTTCTTTTGCTTGACAATGCTTGTAATGCCACACATCCATTAGTAAAGACGTCAACAACAACTTCATGTTCCCTACTACAATAGCACCTGATGCACTCCTTGATGATGCCATGCTTCACAACCGCCTCTTTTTCATACTCATCGTCCTCATCAGAATAAAGAATATTGTCCTCAATTATTGTGTATGGCCTTGTGTTTTCTAACATGTGCTCAAATCCATCAAACCCATCATGTGAGCTGACAAATGACAAAAAATAGAAGGTCTCAGACAAACCCTTTTGTGCACTATCTGATTCATCAATAACACCCACAAACCTTCTATGCCAAAATCGAGCCTCTATCATTGCTTCCTTGAGATTTACCATCTCTATCATTGTCATAAATGATAGCAATACATACTGTGACGGAGTGGCAATGGTCTCCATCAAGCCACAGAGCAACTTCTTGAAGGCATCCTTACCCCAACACATGCCTTTGGTAGATCCCTCTGAGGTGTCAAGCACAACAAGCTGATTGGAAGTTGTCCCTTGGAGTGACGTGTTAGAAAGCTCTCCCCCTCCATCTCCATGTTCACTTGAATAATTGTCCAAGGAAAACAAGATTGCGATGTAGACTTGTTACTCTCTATTGAACTAATCACCCAATCAACATATATTGATGTGGCTTCTGGGAAATCAGGTGTGGACTTGCCAACTTTCAGCTTCTCTTTGACCCATGACTCACATGAACCCTTGAAGCTCTGATAAACAATTGAAGCAATTTTGAAGTAAGTTGCAAGGGCATCCCATGTTTGATGTTGGGGCGAAGGGTGACATGAGTTGAACTCCTTGATGAGCGCTTCTTTCAGGGCTCTATCATGCTTAATCTCCATTGCCTATTGAAACATTTCAATAGAGTCCTTGTCTTTGCTTGACTTGACCAAGACTATTTCTTTAGACTCAATCTCTGCTTGAAGTGCACGGACATCTTCATCTTCCAATCCTAGCAGACACCTCATATATGTTATTGTGGGATTCTGACCCTCAAGATCACCCTGTTTCACCAATGTTAAAATCCTAATCCATTGTTCGTAGATGTCATCATCGTATGTGACCATGTGTGTGTCCTTGGTAGCAAAGTTTGCGCCCATCAATACGCTTGCAACTCCTACAAAATTCTATATAAAAAAATCAAAATCATCTTAGACATTCTTCTAATCCAAATCATGTAATAGAGATAATAATGAAACTAGTGCGATTCTCCCATTACCATGTCAAAAGCATGACTTGGTAACTAGAAGAATGGCACTAGTGCCATTCTCACATCAGGGAATTGACACTACTATCATTTCTTTTACAAAGCCATAAACATTCTTGAAATAAAAAATGCATACAAAACAAAGTTTATTACTCACATCCCAACTTTGTCGATCTTTATGCCCTTTGACAAGGCCTTGGGCTGGTTTCTTTGGTCGTCTGAATGCAATCCACTGCACCCTTAGGTGTTGTAAGATATCAATATATGGTTGATTTTTCAAAATAGTCTATGCCTCCATGTTGGCCATTGATGATATCTTACAACTTGCTTCAACTGGTGCATTGACAACAATTCTCGCCTTCCTCTGTGTATAGAAACCTTTTCGTTGATTGAAGGCTTCTCCATGTGCTTTAGTTATAAACATCCTTGTAGCATAAATCGAATGCTGCCCTGCGAGAATCCAATAATTATACTCCTTTAACTTTTCCACCTTTATCTCTTCCTTGCACATCGGAGTATTTGTGCCTATGTTGTAAGGCATAAGATATGCACATGTTGCAGGAGGTCGTGCATTCATTGCAAAAGTCTTAATGAAGTCACTGACATAGCTGAGGGTCAATGTCCTATACATATATTGGCTTGGTTCTCTAAAGCAATTCATCACTGGGATCAACACCTCAAACTCCAAACCAAATGGGAAGTACTCTACGTACTCCATCAAGCCTGTCATACTTGTGTCCTTCCTTTCCAATTTCTTTTGTAGTGCCTTAAAGTCAACATCTGGCTAGATTTTCTTATACAAGATGATAGTTGCTTCAGATGATTTCTCACCATGTCCTGTTATATGTGTCTCACCACTCCCCGTTGCATCACCTCCACTTCCAGTTCCATCAGTGACTATTCCCGTACCTCCTTGTTTTCCTCCTAAAGTTGTCTCTTTGTCTTTAGCCTCCAGTTTATCCCCAATGCTTGTTTTTCCATCGACCTTATTTCCTTCTCACCTGTTGTTTCCTCTTCACCGGTCTCTCTAGCCTTCTCTTTCAATGTGTTCTGAGACACTTGAGAGCTTGATCCCTCAACATCACTTTTTTTGGTTATTTTTGAAACTTTTCTACTCTTTTTTATATCTTGCTTTATCCCTTTTGTTACCAAATCAAAGCTTTCTAATATCTGTTGGTTGGTATAATTTTTTGGCTCATTAATCCAACCCCTAGATATCATCGTGTCCTCCCCAGTAGCATTCATCCTCGCATGATCAAAACAAGCGGGATCCAATTGATACACATTGCCTCCCAATGTATGAATTTTGAGACAAGGAACATTGTCTTTCTCGGTATCCTCCATCTCTTTAACTTGTCCAACATCTTCAAAAGTTGTTCCTTGGATGTTCACAAAACAATACACTTTATGGAGTTTTTGGAGTTCGTTATTGTATATATCCAAAAACCATCCTCTTCCAGAACTAACTCCATCATAAACTGACACCTCTCGAACCTCTCTCTTTCCCTTGCTAGCCATTCTTGCAATGTTCTGTAAACAAAAGAACCAAGGACACAATGAAATGTATAATAGAAAATCATAACTGTAGTAGGAAATATTACAACCACAATGCAACTTCTATTAACAAAATAACCAAGGCGAAGCAACTTATTTATGCATTATGAAAAACTACACCAACACAATAAGCAAATATATACAATATCAAAGTTAAGATGGTTATAATAAAGAATGATATTCGTGCCATTCTCCAACATAATATGATGTTAGAAGAGTGTCACAAATGCCATTGAACACATGGATTGTGAGTTTGTTCAGAATGGCACAAGTGCCATCCTCCGTGAGAGTTTGAGGATAATGCCACTGGTGCCATCCTCCATGATGTTAAGGAGAATGGCAGAAGTTCGCTTCATCACATGGATTGCAGAGAATCAGAGAATGGCACCAGTGCCATTCTCCTTATGTGAAGGTTATCACATGAGAGTTTTCTCACTTGACCTTCTAGAGAAGGGCACTGATGCTAATAAGAATGCACATGTGCGTTTAGGCTTCTCAATGCCATTTTCTAGGGCCTAATAAGAGACTGGCACCACTGCCATTCTCCACTTGTACAAATGTTTACCCTACTATTCTAGGACGGGTATTTTAGGAGAGTGGTGTCCAATTCCAATCCACATGTGAGTTTGATGATCTCAATGTGATTATGTAGGTTCCAGCATGAGATTGGCATCACTGCCATTCTCCACTAGTGGTAGTCTAGACATTCCACTAATTTTATTGGCTGTAGTAGGATAATAGCAAAAGTGCCAATGCACATGTGAGTTTAGAATTCCTTGTGCATGTTTTCAGGTCATGGTATGAGATTGGCACCATTGCCATTCTCCACAGAGATTGACACAATTCCATATGATCTCTACATAGTGGAGACAGTGATCACTACATAGAAGAATGCACATGTGAGTTTAGGCTTCTCAATGCCATTTATTAGGGCCTAATAAGAGATTGGCACCACTGCCATTCTCCACTTGTACAAATGTTTACCCTACTATTCTAGGAGGGGATTCTAGTGATCATAGGAGAGTGGTGTCCGATTCCAATCCAAATGTGAGTTTGATGATCTCAATGTCATTATATAGTTGCCAGCATGAGATTGGCATCACTGCCATTCCCCACTAGTGGTAGTCTAGACAAGCTAAACCTATAGATTGACATTCCAAGGCCTAATAAGAGATTGACACAATTCCATATGATCTCTACACAGCGGAGACAGTGATCACTACATAGAAGAATCCACATGTGAGTTTAGGATTCTCAATGCCATTTCTTAGGGCTAGCATGAGTTTGGCATCACTGCCATTCTCCACTAGTGGTAATCTAGACAAACTAGACCTATAGATTGACATTCCACTAATTTTATTGGCTACAGTAGGATAATGGCAAAAGTTTCAATGGACATGTGAGTTTAGGATTCGTTGTGCATGTTTTCAGGTCATGGTATGAGATTGGCACCACTGCCATTCTCCACTGGTGGCATTATCCACAGAGATTAACACAAATCCATATGATCTCTACATAGCAAAGACAATGATCACTACATAGAAGAATGCACATGTGAGTTTAGGCTTCTCAATGCCATTTCTTAGGCCTAACAAGAGATTGGCACCACTGCCATTCTCCACTTGTACAAATGTTTACCCTACTATTCTAGGAGGGGTATTCCAGTGATCATAGGAGAGTGGTGTCCGATTCCATTCCACATGTGAGTTTGATGATCTCAGTGTCATTATGTAGTTGCCAGCATGAGATTGGCATCACTGCCATTCTCCGCTAGTGGTAATCTAGACAAACTAAACCTATAGATTGACATGCCACTAATTTTATTGGCTATAGTAGAATAATGGCAAAAGTGCAAATGCACATATGAGATTAGGATTCCTTGTGCATGTTTTCAGGTCATGGTATGAGATTGGCACCACTGCCATTCTCCACTGGTGGCATTCTCCACAGAGATTGACACAATTCCATATGATCTCTACACAACAGAGACAGTGATCACTACATAGAAGAATGCACATTTGAGTTTAGGATTCCTTGTGCATGTTTTTAGGTCATGGTATGAGATTGGCGCCACTGCCATTCTCCTCCATAGAGAATGACACAAATCCATATGATCTCTGCACATGTGAGTTTAGGCTTCTGAATGCCATTTCTTAGGGCCTAATAAGAGATTGGCACCATTGCCATTCTCCACTTGTACAAATGTTTACCCTATTATTCTAGGAGGGGTTCCAGTGATCAAAGGAGAGTGGTATCCTATTCCATTCCACATGTGAGTTTGATGATCTCAGAGATTGACAAAATTCCATATGATCTCTACACAACGGAGACAGTGATCACTACATAGAAGAATGCACATGTGAGTTTAGGATTCCTTGTGCATGTTTTTAGGTCATGGTATGAGATTGGCACCACTACCATTCTCCACTAGTAGCATTCTCCACAGAGATTGACACAATTCCATATGATCTCTACAGAGTAGAGACAGTGATCACTACATAGAAGAATGCACACGTGAGTTTAGGATTCCTTGTGGAGTTTAGGATTCCTTGTGCATGTTTTCAGGTCATGGTATGAGACTCGCACCACTACCATTCTCCACTGGTGGCATTCACCACAGAGATTGACACAATTTCATATGATCTCTACATAGCGGAGACAGTCATCACTACATAGAAGAATGCACATGTGAGTTTAGGATTCCTTGTGCATGTTTTCAGGTCATGGTATGAGATTGACACCACTGCCATTCTCCACTGGTGGCATTCTCCAGAGAGATTGACACAAATGTATATGATCTCTGCACCTGTGAGTTTAGGCTTCTCAATGCCATTTCTTAGGGCCTAATAAGAGATTGGCACCACTTCCATTCTCCACTTATACAAATGTTTACCCTACTATTCTAGGAGGGGTATTCCAGTGATCATAGGAGAGTGGTGTCCTATTCCATTCCACATGTGAGTTTGATGATCTCAGTGTCATTATGTAGTTGCCAGCATGAGATTGGCATCACTGCCATTCTCTGCTAGTGGTAATCTAGACAAACTGAACCTATAGATTGACATTCCACTAATTTTATTAGCTGCAGTAGGATAATGGCAAAAGTGCCAATGCACATGGGAGTTTAGGATTCCTTGTGTATGTTTTCAAGTCATGGTATGAGATTGGCACCAATGCCATTCGCCACTGGTGGCATTCTCCACAGAGATTGACACAATTCTATATGACCTCTACTCAGCTGAGACAGTGATCACTACATAGAAGAATGCACATGTGAGTTTAGGCTTATCAATGCCATTTCTTAGGGCCTAATAAGAGATTGGCACGACTGCCATTCTCCACTTGTACAAATGTTTAGCCTACTATTCTAGGAGGGGTATTCCAGTGATCATACGAGAGTGGCGTCCGATCCCAATCCAAACGTGAGTTTGATGATCACAATGTCATTATATAGTTGCCAGCATGAGATTGGCATCACTGCCATTCCCCATTAGTGGTAGTCTAGACAAACTAAACCTATAGATTGACATTCTAGGGCCTAATAAGAGATTGACAAAATTCCATATGATCTCTACACAATGGAGACAGTGATCACTAACATAGAAGAATGCACATGTGAGTTTAGGATTCTCAATGCCATTTCTTAGGGCAAGCATGAGATTGGCATCACTGCCATTCTCCGCTACTGGTAATCTAGACAAACTAAACCTATACATTGACATTCCACTAATTTTATTGGCTACAGTAGCATAATGGCAAAAGTGCCAATGCACATGTGAGTTTAGGATTCCTTGTGCATGTTTTCAGGTCATGGTATGAGATTGGCACCACTGCCATTCTCCACTGGTGGCATTCTGCACAGAGATTGACACAATTCCATATGATCTGTACACATCGGAGACTGTGATCATTACATAAAAGAATGCACATTACCACTAGCGGAGAATGGCAGTAGGATAATGGCAAAAGTGCCTATGCATATGTGAGTTTAGGATTCCTTGTGCATGTTTTCAGGTCATGGTATGAGATTGGCACCACTGCCATTCTCCACTCGTGGCATTCTCCACAGAGATTGACACAATTCCATATGATCTCTACATAGCAAAGACAGTGATCACTACATAGAAGAATGCACATTACCACTAGCGGAGAATGGTAGTAGGATAATGGCAAAAGTGCCAATGCACATGTGAGTTTAGGATTCCTTGTGCATGTTTTCAGGTCATGGTATGAGATTGGCACCACTGCCATTCTCCACAGAGATTTGTGTCAATCTCTGTGGAGAATACATAGAAGAATGCACATGTGAGTTTAGGCTTCTCAATGCCATTTCTTATTGCCTAATAAGAGATTGGCACCACTGCCATTCTCCACTTGTACAAATGTGTACCCTACTATTCTAGGAGGGATATTCCAGTAATCATAGGAGAGTGGTGTCTGATTCCATTCCACATGTGAGTTTGATGATCTCAGTGACATTATGTAGTTGCCAGCATGAGATTGGCATCACTGCCATTCTCCACTAGTGGTAATCTAGACAAACTAAACCTATAGATTAACATTCCACTAATTTTATTGGCTGCAGTAGGATAATGGCAAAAGTGGAAATGCACATGTGAGTTTAGGATTCCTTGTGCATGCTTTCAGGTCATGGTATGAGATTGGCACCACTACCATTCTCCACTGGTGGCATTCCCCATAGAGATTGAGACAATTCAATATGGTCTCTACACAGCGGAGACAGTGATCACTACATAGAAGAATGCACATGTGAGTTTAGGCTTCTCAATGCCATTTCTTAGGGCCTAATAAGAGATTGGCACCACTGCCATTCTCCACTTGTACAAATGTTTACCCTACTATTCTAGGAGGGGTATTCCAGTGATCATAGGAGAGTGGTGCCACTTCCAATCCACATGTGAGTTTGATGATCTCAGAGATTGACACAATTCCTTATGATCTCTACATAGCGGAGACAGTGATCACTACATAGAAGAATGGACATGTGAGTTTAGGATTCCTTGTGCATGTTTTCAGGTCATGGTATGAGATTGGCACCACTACCATTCTCCACTGATGGCATTCTCCATAGAGATTGACACAATTCCATATGATCTCTACACAGCGGAGACAGTGATAACTACATAGAAGAATGCACATGTGAGTTTAGGATTCCTTGTGCATGTTTTCAGGTCATGGTATGAGATTGGCACCACTGCCATTCTCCACTGGTGGCATTCTCCAGAGAGATTGACACAATTCCATATGATCTCTACACAGCGGAGATAGTGATCACTACATAGAAGAATGCACATGTGAGTTTAGGATTCCTTGTGCATGTTTTCAGGTCATGGTATGAGATTGGCACCACTGCCATTCTCCACTGGTGGCATTCTCCACAGAGATTGACAGAAATCCATATGATTTCTGCACATGTGAGTTTAGGCTTCTCAATGCCATTTCTTAGGGCCTAATAAGAGATTGGCACCACTGCCATTCTCCACTTGTACAAATGTTTACTCTACTATTCTAAGAGGGGTATTCTAGTGATCATAGGAGAGTGGTGTCCTATTCCATTCCACATGTGAGTTTGATTATCTCAGTGTCATTATGTAGTTGCAAGCATGAGATTGGCATCACTGCCATTCTCCACTAGTGGTAATCTAGACAAACTGAACCTATAGATTGACATTCCACTAATTTTATTGGCTACAGTAGGATAATGGCAAAAGTGCCAATGCATATGTGAGTTTAGGATTCCTTGTGCATGTTTTCAAGTCATGGTATGAGATTGGCACCACTGCCGTTCTCCATTGGTGGCATTCTCCACAGAGATTGACACAATTCCATATGATCTCTACACAGTAGAGACAGTGATCACTACATAGAAGAATGCACATGTGAGTTTAGGCTTCTCATTGCCATTTCTTAGGGCTTTATAAGAGATTGGCACCACTACCATTCTCCACTTGTACAAATGTTTACCCTACTATTCTAGGAGGGGTATTCCAGTGATCATAGGAGAGTGGTGTCCCATTCCAATCCACATGTGTGTTTGATGATCTGAGTGTCATTATGTAGGTGCCATCATGAGTTTGGCATCACTGCCATTCTCCACTAGTGGTAGTCTAGACAAACTGAACCTATAGATTGACATTCCAGGGCCTAATAAGAGATTGACACAATTCCATATGATCTATACACAGCGGAGACAGTGATCACTACATAGAAGAATGCACATGTGAGTTTAGGATTCTCAATGCCATTTCTTAGGGCCAGCATGAGTTTGGCATCACTGCCATTCTCCGCTAGTGGTAATCTAGACAAACTAAACCTATAGATTGACATTCCACTAATTATATTGGCTGTAGTATTATAATGGCAAAAGTGCCAATGTACATGTGAGTTTAGGATTCCTTGTGCATGTTTTCAGGTCATGGTATGAGATTGGCACCACTGCCACTCTCCACTGGTGGCATTCTCCACAGAGATTGACACAATTCCATATGATCTCTACACAGTAGAGATAGTGATCACTACATAGAAGAATGCACGTTACGACTAGCGGAGAATGGCAATAGGATAATGGCAAAAGTGCCAATGCACATGTGAGTTTAGGATTCCTTGTGCATGTTTTCAGGTCATCACTACATAGAGCAATGCACATTTGAGTTTAGGCTTCTCAATGCCATTTTCCAGGGCCTAATAAGAGATTGGCACCACTGCCATTCTCCACTTGGACAAATGTTTACCCTACTATTCTAGGAGTGGTATCCAGTGATCATAGGAGAGTGGTGTCCGATTCAAATCCACATGTGAGTTTGATGATCTTAGTGTCATTATGTAGGTGCTAGCATGAGTTTGGCATCACTGCCATTCTCCACTAGTGGTATTCTAGACAAACTTAACCTATAGATTGATATTCCACTAATTTTATTGGCTACAGTAGGATAATGGCAAAAGTGCCAATGCACATGTGAGTTTAGGATTCCTTGTGCATCTTTTTAGGTCATGGTATGAGATTGGCACCACTGCCATTCTCCACTGGTGCCATTATCCACAGAGATTGACACAATTCCATATGATCTCTACACAGCGGAGACAATGATCACTACATAGAAGAATGCACATGTGAGTTTAGGCTTGCCAATGCCATTTCTTAGGGCCTAATAAGAGATTGGCACCAGTGCCATTCTCCACTTGTACAAATGTTTACCCTACTATTCTAGGAGAGGTATTCCAATGATCATGGGGGAGTGGTGTCCGATTCAAATCCACATGTGAGTTTGATGATCTCAGTGTCATTATGTAGGTGCCAGCATGAGTTTGGCATCACTGCCATTCCCCACTATTGGTAGTCTAGACAAACTAATCCTATAGATTGACATTCCACTAATTTTATTGGATGCACGTGTGAGTTTAGGCTTCACAGTGCAATTTTCTAGGGCCTAATAAGAGATTGGCACCATTGCCATTCTCCACTTGTACAAATGTTTACCCTAATATTCTAGGAGGGGTATTCCAAGGATCATAGGGGTATTCCACATGTGAGATTGGCACCACTGCCATTCTCCACTGGTGGCATTCTCCACAGAGATTGACACAATTCCATATGATCTCTACACAGCGGAGACTGTGATAACTACATGGAAGAATGCACATGTGAGTTTAGGCTTCTCAATGCCATTTTCTAAGGCCTAATAAGAGATTGGCACCAGTGCCATTCTCCACTTGTACAAATGTTTACCATACTATTCTAGGACGGGTATTCCAGTGATCATAGGAGAGTGGTGTCCCAAACATCTGAGACAGTGCACTCTTGCAGTTTCTGGTTGTGCTACCTGCAGAGATTTGCTCCCAAACTCGAAAAAGGAAAGCAACACTGATCCTCTTACCAAGACACCGTGAACTTGGTTTGGTTTCTTGAGCTCCTTACCATGAACCTGACTTTGATACCATGTGAAGAGAGTAGGAGAGAGGTAAGGAGTCTCACTTGCAGCTTTCTCACATACACAATGGGGAAATACACACAAAGGTGGAGGCTAAAAATAGTTTTTCTCTTATCAATTGTGAAAGCCAAAAGAACTCTCTCTTAGTGCAAAAGGAATAGGTGAACCCTATATGTGGGTCTCAAACCAAACTTAGCTAACTAATGTGGCATACTAACTGAGCCACTAACTAGAGTACATAAAGATAGCTGTCATCCAGCTATTATGCATGGGCGGTGTACCAATCGCATCTGCAACTAACAAGTCAGTGACATAAATGCACAACGGTCTGTTGAGATATTGAGCTCCACTCGCGATATGCCAGGGTGACCGTTGTGGATTTATGTCACCAATTTGTTAGCTGCATATGCGATTGGTAGACCGCCCATGGATAATAGCTGGATGATAGCTATCCTTATGTACTCTAGTTTGTGGCTCAGTTAGTATGCCACCTTAGTTAGCTGAGTTTGGTTTGAGACCCACATATAGGGTTCTTCTATTTCTTTGTACGTGAGTTTTTTTGGCTTTCACAACTAAGAAGAGGAAAACTATTTTCAACCTCAACCTTTGTGTGTATTCCCCCATTGTGTATGTGAGAAAGCCGCAAGTGAGCTTCCTTCCTTCTCTCCCACTATCTTCACATGGTATCAGAGCCTGGTTCGTGGTAAGGAGCTCAAGAAAGCAAACCAAGTTCGCAGTGTCTTGGTAAGAGGACTAGTGTTGCTTTCCTTTTTCGAGTTTGGGAGTAAATCTCTAAAGGTAGCACAGCCAGAAAGTGCAAGAGTGCATTGTCTCAGATTGAGACGCCCTTCGTGGTGTTGTGAGAGGGCAAATTTCCTTATGGGAAAAGGCTATTGGGAGTTCATTACAGGAAATGAAGAAGAACCAGTTCTTCCCAATGTTCCCAATCAACAGGAAATGTAGGCATTTAAAGGATGGCATGATAGAGCTAGAAAAGTTATGTACTGGCTGTCTATCAGTATTTTGGATTCTATGATTGTGCATATTCAAGATGCAAGTATGCCAAAGGAGGCATGGGATACTTTGGCAAAAATGTATAGCACAAATACACAAGCCAGGAAAATGCAGCTTAAGCACGAGTTGCACAATGTGTAGAGAGAAAATATGAGCATCAATGACTACCACATGAAGGTGAAGAAAATTGCAGATGCACTTGCTTCCATTGGGTCGCTAGTGGAAGATGATGCTCTAGTTTCTGTGACCTTGAATGGTCTAGGAAAGGATTATGCACAGTTCCGGACATCCATTGCCGTCCGTGAAAAATTTCCTGATTTTGAGGAGTTGTTTGCTCTTCTAATTTCTGAAGAGCAAAGAAATGGTGGTGCATCTTCTTCAGGAGGAACTTCAAAAGAAACTCTCTTCTACTCAAATGCTAGAAGAGGTAGAGGTAGAGGTAGAGGTAGAGGAGGCCGATCTGGAGGCCGTGGCAGAAATCAGAATATGCAGCAAACTCAAGAAAACCAGTCCTTTGGAGGAGGACGTGGTAACTCTAGAGGCAGGGGGAGCCAAAGAGGTCGTGGTGGATGGCAGAGAGGCCAAAATGCAAACAGCAATGTTGAATGTTACTATTGTGGTAAAATGGGTCATATGGCTAAAGACTGCTACAAAAAGCAGAATGACATTATGAATGGAAAATTGCAGCAAGGCAATTATGCATCTTCTAGTAGATAGGGTGATGACAGAAATGACCATCTATTTATGGTGCAGCACATGACCAATTCTGTGACAAGTGTAGAAGAACGAAATGATGTGTGGTATGTTGACTCAGGTGTGTCAAACCACATGACAGGTCATGCAGAATGGATGCAGGATGCAAGGAAAATGGAAAAACTAGGATTTGTGGAGACTGGTGATGATACTGCACATCCTATTGTGCAGATTGGTGAAATTCCTTTGTCTATGCAGGATGGGAAAAAGAAATACCTGTCTGATGTATTTCATGTCCTGAATATCACCAAGAACCTGGTTTCTGTTGGTCAAATGGTTGAGCAAGGCTTGCAGGTCAGATTTAATCCTCATGGATGCTTTGTTGAGGATATGAAAAATAATGGTCGCTTGATAGCAAAAGGAAAGAAGAAGGGCAGGATGTTTACATTGGATGCGGACATGCTTGAATTGAGTGCAGCAATGTTTGCACATGGGACCGGTGTTGTTGTAGATATTGATATCTGGCATAAACGCATTGGTCATGTTAATGTACAACGACTTAAATCAATGCAGGCCCAAAATATTGTTGCAAGATTGCCTAAATTCAAGGTTGCAGAAATGCATAAGGTATGTGAAGCCTGTCAATTTGGAAAACAAGCAAGGAAACCATTTCCTAGGCATGTTCAAGAGAGTAAGAAGCCATTGCAATTAATCCACTCTGATGTGTGGACCACTAAAGCTGCATCTATTAGAGGCTATCATTATTTTGTCACTTTTATTGATGACTACAGCAGAAAAGTTTGGGTGTATTTTATGAAAAAGAAAAGTGAAGTGTTTAGGCACTTCAAAGCTTTTAAAGCTATGGTTGAAAAAGAAACAGGCCTGGAAATAAAATGCCTAAGGTCAGATGGAGGGGGAGAGTACCTCTCAAATGAGTTTGCAAGGTTCCTGCAAGAGCATGGCATAAAGCAGCAATATTCATGCAGTCATACCACACAGCAAAATGGACTTGTAGAAAGGAAAAATAGGCATATTGGAGAGGTATCTCGGGCCATGCTAAATGAAAAAGACCTACCAGATTATTATTGGGCTGAAGCAGTTGCTACAGCAGTTTACATAATGAACAAGACTCCCACTGTAGCAATACATGGCATGATGCCAGAGGAGATGTATACTGGTAGGAAACCAGATATTTCTCATTTGAAAATTTTTGGTTGCATTGCCTATGTTCATGTGCCAGATGAGTTGAGGTCCAAGTTGGATCCAAAAGCTGAGAAGTGCATCTTTATTGGTTATTCTCTGCAGCAGAAAGGATATAGATGCTATAACCCTTCTACTCGTAAGTTTATAGTGAGCAATAAAGTTGTTTTTGATGAGATGAGCAGTTGGTATAAACCAATAAATGTGATGATTGATGTAGATGCACAAAATGGTAATGCTGCACAAAATTCACAGCAGCAATCACAAAATATTAGTGGACCTATAGTGTCCTCTAGCAGTGGTTCACATATTTCGCCATGGACAGGCAAATTGAGATCAGGAGAATCTCCTCAAAGCAATGTAGATAGTGGTATGCAGGTATCACAAAAAGGAAAAGAGAAGGTAGATCATCCTATGTTTGATGTGAATGCAGGTCACTCTTATGTGGACAGTGAATCCAGTGGCTCAGAATAGAGCATTGACGATGAGATGGGTATTCCTTCTGTTGTTACACATGAAGTAAGGAAGACTAGGGAAGTTTTGAGAGCACCTAGAAGTGAGCCTATTTTTCGCAGGTCTACCAGAGCTAGATATCCTATGGATAGGCTGAAATATGATGGATTTACAGCCATTCACTATGCCCATATACAGGAACCAGAACCCAATTCTTGTGAGCAAGCCATGGGAAAAGAAAAATGGGAGAAAGCCATGGATGAAGAAATGGATGCCTTGGAAGCAAATGCTACATGGGAATCGGTGCCTTTGCCTAAATACAAGAATGCAATTGGCTGTAAGTGGGTCTATAAGGTGAAGCACAATGCAGATGGTTCTGTGAATAGATACAAGATAAGATTAGTTGTCAAGGGGTATGCACAGACATATGGCATTGATTATGAAGAAACATTCAGTCTGGTTGCAAGGATGGCAACTGTAAGAGCAGTCATTGCTATGGCTGCATCAAAGGGATGGTCTTTACATCAGATGGATGTAGAGAATGCCTTCTTGCATGGTGATTTGCAAGAAGAGGTCTTTATGGAGTAGCCACCAGGTTATGTTCATGCTATTCATCCTGAGTTTATTTGTAGGTTGAAGAAAGCCTTGTATGGCTTGAAGCAAGCACCTAGAGCATGGTCTGACAAGATAGGACAATATCTTGTCACTATTGGCTTTCAGATTTTCAAGGCAGATTTCTCACTTTATGTGAGAAAAATAGAGAAAGGTATTATGCTGCTTGTCATTTATGTTGATGATTTCATCATCATAGGTGATAGTGATGAAGATATCCTTCATGTGGAAATGCTATTGAAGCAGAAGTTTGAGATGAAGGATTTGGGAGAGCTGTGTTATTTCTTGGGCATTGAGGTGATTAGATCACCAAGTGGGATATACAGCTCTTGCAGAGGCAGTATGGATTGGACATGCTGTCCAAATATGGGATGACAGGCTGTAAGCCTATTTCAGTTCCTTTGGAGTAGAATGTGAAGCTAAGCGTAGATGCAGGTGAGCTTCTGGAAGACCCTACTATGTACACATGCATAGTAGGAAGTTTGATTTATATGACAATTACCAGGCCAGATTTAAGCTATGTTGTTGGATTGGTAAGTCAGTTTATGCAGGCTCCAAGGAAACCGCATTTGGATGCGGCTAGATGCATACTCAGGTATGTGAAGTCCACATTGCAGTATGGACTATTTTATGAGGCTGGGGTTCAAATACAGTTGCATGGATACACTGATGCTGATTGGGCTGGTAGTATTTTTGATAGACAATCTACCAGTGGATATGTGTTCTCTTTTGGGAGTGCCACAGTCACTTGGAGCAACAAGAAACAGCCTACAGTTGCCTTGTCGAGCACAGAGGCTGAGTACAGGGGTGTAGCAATGGCTGCATGTGAGGTAGCTTGGTTGCATAAGCTACTTTATGATATGCATCAATCTATAGATGGGCCAGTTGTCATTTATTGTGACAACATGAGCAGTATACACTTGGCAAAAATAACCCAGTCTATCATGCTAGAACAAAGCACATTGAGGTGCATTATCACTATGTGCGGGAGAAGGTTTTACTAGGTCTTATTGATCTAGTTTATGTCAGCAAGGAGGATTAGGTAGCTGACATATTCACGAAGGCATTGGGCACAGAGAAGCTACACAAGTTCAGAGACCTGCTTGGTGTGCAGGAATTGGGATTGAGCTTGAGGGGGAGTGTTGAGATATCGAGCTCCACTCGCGATATGCTAGGGTGACCGTTGTGCATTTATGTCACCGACTTGTTAGCTGCAGATGCAGTTGGTACACCGCCCATGAATAATAGCTGGATGACAACTATCCTTATGTACTCTAGTTCGTGGCTCAATTAGTATGCCACCTTAGTTAGCTGAGTTTGGTTTGAGACCCACATATAGGGTTCTTGTATTTCTTTGTACGTGAGTTTTTTTGGCTTTCACAACTAAGAAGAGGAAAACTGTTTTCAGCCTCCACCTTTGTGTGTATTCCCCCATTGTGTATGTGAGAAAGCCGCAAGTGAGCTTCCTTCCTTCTCTCCCACTATCTTCACATGGTCACCCTAGCATATCACGAGTGGAGCTCGATATCTCAACACTCCCTCACACTCCACTGCCTTCACTCCCTCACTCCTCACTATCACTGCCACGGTAGCAGTCGGAGCCACTCCCTCACTCCACTCTCTGACTCTCACTCACCCCACTCCACTCTGTCACTCTCACTCACTCCACTCCCTCCCTTCTCTCTCGTTGCCACGACAGCGGCCGTAGCCAAAATCCCTCACACTCTACTCCCTCCCTCCTCACGCTTGCTACCATGGCAATGGCTGTGGGTGGCCACTCCGTTACTTCACTTCTCTCCTCTCTCTTTCTCCCTCTAAACTTTTCTCTCTCGCTCTCTAATTTGTTTTCTTTAATTTCTTTACAAGGAGATCATATATTTGAAATTGAACTTGAAAAATAATTTACTGAAAAAATATTTAAGTGGAAAAGGATTTGAGTTTGGAGAATAATTCTTTTCTTCCTCTTGCTCCTCCTCTTTCTCTTTCTCCTTGTCTTGCTCTTACTTGTTGAAATGGGAGAATGAATGAGAGAGAGAGAATATATAGGAGAAACTAGGGTTTTCTCCGATTGGATCCCTCCATTTTTCTCTCTTTGTCATTGGCCCCCAATCCCTTATCTTAATCTCTCATTCCCTCCCATGCTCCTCTCCTACCATACCACCTTTCCTATGCCCCCATTTTCCCTCCACACTCCGCTCCCCTCTCCCTTGTCCTCAGCCCACTCAAGTTCCCTCGCCTCTCCCACTTCCAATTTTCATTAATTCCTCCCTCTCCTATCCCACGCCCTCCCATGTTCTTCTTCCCTTCCCTCTCTCATGTATTAAATTATATATAATATAATACTAGTGTGCAACCCGTGGCAGGCCACGGGCTACCAAATGAATGATGTACAATTTAGAAGAGAAAAAATCAAACTTGCCTTTACACTCCTAGCCCAGATAGTGTCATGCTCACAATGGCTACTAAAACACCCTTCTCGATCACCTTTGCAAGATGCAAATGACCATTTGTGCTACCCTTTGCAACTCAGCCAAAAAACGCTCATTAAAAGCGAGTTGGTTGTCCCAAATGATGTGAAGTTTCCTTCTCTCCGCCAAGGCAGTGACCATAATGAAAGAATAAGTGCCTAGAGGTTCTAAAGCCACACTTCTACCCAATCTATCTTTGCACAATGGGACTATGAGGCTAACAATAGCGTTATAGAATGGCAAGCTGACAAGAATGTTGATAGTGGAGAAGATAGGAAGACAAGATGCTTGAAGGTGTGACCAAGTGAGTCTAAAGGAATGCCATTGTGCAAGCGACTATGGAAGAAGCTTGAGGACAAGCTTCAATTCTTCCTTGGACTAGGGAGCCCAATTTCCACAAATTGTCGTAAATATGAGAGAAACAATTCTTCTGAAACTTACACGTAAACATCTAAGAAATATTGGCAATGCCATATAGGGACCATAGTGGGTAGACTCAACCACATCTGCTGTGCCACACCTAGTCCCAAACGGGATCCCCTACCACCCTTCTTGGAATGCCTTTGCCAATGATCAGAAAAAGAGTACGCAAGCGATGCGTGCATGGTTGTGAACCTAGACTCTCCTCCGGAGGGGAGAGATGATGCCCTTCATAGAGGAGAGAGCCGATAGGAGGCTGTCAGAGACTCGATGAGACCTCAAAATATCTCAAGGTCAGTTGTTGCGCTCATCGAATTGACGAAGTCCTCAAGACTCATGAGTGGTTCGGATGCCCTAGAAGGGGAGGACCTCTGTGAAGACAGAGAGGATCTGTGTGAAGAGGACATGGTCTACGGTTGGGATGGGTAAACACAAATAAAATTAGTATGATTAAACAAGGTAATACCAATTACATGCACATGAATAAATAAAAAACATATCAAATTATGCATCCATGCAAGCAAGAGGAGAATATGCATTCACATAATTAAGATACATTGTCCAAAAAACAAGGTTTAATTTGTACATTGTCCATAATAACTGTCAAAAAAGAGTTTACGATGTATATGGTGTTAGGTGTTGGGTTTAAATCTACAAATGTACAAGCAAAGGGGAACATGTCAATGATAATCATCAACGGGATGTCTCAATGCCACATGTGGATCTCGCTTTAATGCAAGATGATCATGCAGATCTCCCCGCATGAGGTGTGGGTGATGCATGGTGTCAATCGGCATATCCACGTTGGCATAGCTTGTGCCTCTCCTAACAGCCAACTGTACCAGCTTTCTGCACATGCATGATAGGATCGCAGCTAGAAGGAGGAACCCTACCATAGCCACAAATAAGAGCTCTTGATATGGCATCTATACATGAACGGGAGGAGTGATAGGGGTATGAGATAAAGGGGAAGACTACAATATGCAAATGCATATGGATACGCATGTATGAAGCACATGCATCATGAGTGTGATTGGTAGGGGAATTAGAGGAAGAGGGCATAAGGGAATGAAAAAGGGAAAGCAAGAGGCAAGAGGGCAAGGTTATAAGTGATAGGATAGGGGAATTAGGGAAGGCAAGAGGGAAGGCAAGAGGAAAGGCAAGAGGCAAGAGGGCAAGTTTATAAGTCATAGGATAGGGGAATTAGGAAAGATGGCATAAGGGAAGGCAAGAGGGCAAGATCATGAAAATGCATTATGCATATGCAAGGGCATATGCATATGCTTATGCATAATTTAAGCATTTTCATATGCATATGCTTAGGCAAGGACAAGCTTATAAGTGATAGGATAGGGGAATTAGGGAACATGGCATAAGGGAAGGCAAGAGGGCAAGGCATATGCATCATGAAAATGCATCAAACATAGGCTTATGCATAATAAGCATTTTCATATGCATATGCTTACGCAAGGGAAATCTTATGAGTGATAGGATAGGGGAATTATGGAAGATGGCATAAGGGAAGGCAAGAGGGACATATTGCAAGAGGGCAAGGCAAGACAAATACATTGACATGCATATGCATAATAAGCATTTGCATATGCATATGCTTAGGCAAGGGAAATCTTATAAGTGATAGGATAGGGGAATTAGGGAAGATGGCATAAGGAAAGAGGGCAAGGCCTTGAAAATGCATAGTGCAAATGCATCATGCATCATGCATATGCCTATCCATAATAAGTATTTTCATATTCATATGCTTAGGAAAGGGCAAGATTATAAGTGATAGGATAGCTGAATTAGGTAAGAGAGCATAAGGGAAGGCAAGATGGCAAATAGGGGAGAAGGCATATGCTTAGGAGTGATAGGATATCGGAAGAGGGCTTATGAGTGAAAGCATATGATTATGCTTATGCTTATATGAATATGCATGAGCATATGAGCATATGCTCATGCATAAGCATAAGCTTTTGCATTTAGGAGTGATAGGATAGGGGAAGAAAGCTTATCAGTGAAATAGGGGAGAGGGAAAGCATATGATTATGCTTATGCTTATATGCATATTCATGAGCATATGAGCATATGCTCATGCATAAGGATAAGCATTTGCATTTGCAAATTCACATGCTTATGAGTGTGAGAGGGTAGGGGAATTAGGAAAGAGGGCATATGCTCAGCATAAGCATAAGCATTTGGTCATGCATTTGCATTTGCGAATGCATATGCTTCTCGGGGGGTTCACCTTCCAAAATTTTAGTGTGCCACATGCATTCAAAAGGAGGGGTATTTTAACTCCACCTTTGGAAAAAATTTAACAAGATTACAATAACAGGAGGGGTTTTAAAATTCAAGTTTAGAAAAAAATTCATTAGTTCATAAGTAAAGAGGGGTGATTTTATTGGGGGGGGGAATGTTAGTTGAGGGTTTTTTTTAATACCCTTTGAACACATGTGATACCTAGGCTTTCTTAGTAGTGCACCCCCCAAGATATGCTTATGAGTGTGAGAGGGTAGGGGAATTAGGAAAGAGATCATAAGCAAGGCAAATAGGGAAATGCAAATTCTTAGGAGTGATATGATAGGGGAAGCGAGATTATGAGTGAAATAGGGGAGAGAGAAAGCATATGATTATTCTTATTCTTATATACATATCCATGAGCATATGAGCATATGCTCATGCATTAGCATAAGCATTTGTATAGGCAAATACATAGGCTTATGAGTGTGGGAGGGTAGGGGAATTAGGGAAGAGGGAATAAACAAGGCAAATAGGGCATAAGAAAATGCTTAGGAGTGATAGGATAGGGGAAGAGAGCTTATGAGTGAAATAGGGGAGAGGGAAGGCATATGATTATGCTTATGCTTATATGCATATGCATGAGAATATGAGCATATGCTCATGCATAAGCATAAGCACTCTCATTTTCAAATGCATATACTTATGAGTGTGAGAGGGTAGGGGAATTAGGGAAGAGGCATAATCAAGGAAAAGAGGGCATAAGCAATGTAAAGTCTGGGCATATGCTTAACGGTGATAGGATAGGGGAAGAGAGCAAGGCAATTATATGCTTATGCAAGGGCAAGCTTATGAGTGATAGGATAGGGGAAGAGGGAAAGGCAAGGAAAAGGCATCATGCATATGCATAAGAATATGCATACGCTTATGAATGTGATAGGGTATGGGAATTAGAGGGCAATGTGAGTAAAATAGGGGAAGAGGGCAAATGCTTAAGAGTGATTCGATGATACCTGCAACCCCAAATGCCTCACGGAGAATCCCGTGGAAAAAAAATGAAAAAATACAAACGAAAGGGGTGAGATGACTTACTTGAAAGTTTAGGGTTGAGGGTCGCGATTTCCTTTTAGTCCTACAAAACCAAGGGAAGAGGGAAATAAACCATTCTGTGAGAACAAAGGAGAGACAAGGAGAGCAAAGGAGAAGCAAAGGAGATGCAAAACAACACACAAAGCAAGAAAAGCAAGGGAAAGCAAGAGAAATACCAAAAAAAGAAGAGGTGAGCCTTCTTTGCTTCACCAAATCTCGTTTTTTTTCTCCTTCAACTTTGAAAATAATGAGCACATGGGCTTAGAAATGCAAGGAGAAACATGCTTCAACACTCACAAAACAAAATGGTGGAAGGAAAAAACCTACATTGTTTAAATAGACACACCTTCTTGGAAAATGATCTTTCACGTGAGTAGAGAGGGAGAAGCCTGGAGAGGGAGCACAAGTGTTAAGAGAGAGGCTAGGTAGGGGTGAGGAAGGTGGGGAAGAGGTTGGAGGAAGATGAGGTCGCCGAAGGTGAGGAAGGAGGAGAGGCTTTAGTTTTTTCCACGATGGATTTGTAAGAGGCGGCCACGCAGGTCTTGGCATTTAAGTGCTACAATGTCGGTATATACCGACACTATATTGTTTCCAAACTATCAGTGTTGTATATAGACTTTATGTATCCCTAAAAGTCGATATATACTGATGAACAGAGCATAAAAACTAACAATAAGCTATTTTTTGGATCTTGAGTGATTGTGACCATTTTGTGTTGTGATTTTGGAGGTGTGCAGATGGATGGAAGGTCGGCAGATGATGCACCAACACTCGGGATCATGGAGTGGCTTACCGAGAGGTTGTATTGTCCTTGCACTCATTGCAAGCTAGGAGTACAACATCAATGCCGTATTGTCATGCACCACTTGCAGATGTATGGGGAGGAGCCCACACCAGTACCCACTGTTGGTGGTGGTGATGGATTATCGGTAAGTCAATGCTATTTGAGGTCATGATTAATATTGCATGCATACTTTACACAAAACCTTGAGACATGATCTTGTATTTACACAAAACCTTGAGACAAGATGAGGAGGGGTCACGTATACCTTCACACTTTGAGCAGGAGGGTAGTCTCATAGATGTGCCAGATGATGACAAGGGTATGGTGGACATGATGGATTCTATTTTTAGGGGCACTACATCACATGTAGATGTGATGTCCAAGTATAAGGCCGTGGTGCACGAGTTGCAATCAACACGGTTGTACGAGGGTGCTAGGATGTCAAAACTATGGGCTTGTCTCTCAATCTTGAATCTGCATCTACAAGAAAAGTATGGGTAGTCCAATACAAGTGTCTCGTCCTTAATGAGGTTAGTGCATAAATTATCTTGATTGTTTTGAGAATCATTAGAGTTTCTCATTATTGGAAGCATATGTATGTTTGAATTGCAATAGGTTGCTCCAGAAGATGTTGCCTGCACCAAATACCATGCCCGCATCAAGAGATGAAGCGAAGAAGATGCTGACAAAGGTGGGTATGGATTATGATACCATCCATGCTAGCTTGTCATAATGATTGTATTCTCTTTCATCATGAGCATGGAGATTTGGTTAGTTGTTCGGAGTGTGGGGAACAACGATATAGATATGACTTGCAAGGTGAGCAGATCTAAGTAAAGGTCTTGAGATACTTTCCCATCATTGCTAGAATACAGCACATGCTTCGATGAAAATCCATAGCAGAGTTGATGACTTGGCATGCTACACATCGGTCCACGGTTGACACATTGAGGATTCCTACAAATTGTGCTACTTGGCATCCACTGTTGACACATTGAGGATTCCTACAAATTGTGCTACTTGGCAGCACATAGAAAATCAATGGCCAGATTTTGTGAGGGAGCCATGCAACTTCCATGGATGGCATGAACCCTTTTGGGTTATGGTCGACATCTTGGTCGACATGGACTATAGTCTTGGTGAATTACAATATCCCACCATGGTTAACAATAAACAAGGGACACCTCATGCTTGCACTACTTGTGCCAGGGAAGTACAAGGCCAAACATATTGACGTGTACATACCACCTTTGATAGAAGAGTTACAGATCTTATGGAGAGGCATACGGGTCTTTGATATTTCTAGATCTCCTAGAGACATACCAATGACATTTTGGTCAGGGAAATCTTGATGTGGACCATGCATGACTACTCAAGATATGGAGAGTGCGTAGGTACGTGGTTGTGTCTTTACATGTATAATGATACTTTTATGACTCCCTTTCTAACGCATGTCTTATACTAACATTCATGCATGCATGCAGGACTTGCAATAAGTGGGTACCATGCTTGTCCTCTTTGTGGGGAGGGTTTGATTGCACTTGCACGATACTCCAAACAGATGAGGAAAATGGTTCATGAAGGTCATGCTCGATACCTTCCATTGGACCATCTCGCACGTGAAGGCTAGCTTAATCCACCACTACCATCTTTGAAGGCAAGTGACTGGATTCAGGCTTGGAGGGAGAATGGAGAGGAGCTTCCTCCTGGAATGAGGAGGCTATCCATCCTTCACGAGCTTTATTATTGGGGTTAGTTACAAATCAATCATCTCTTGGATCCCATGCATATCTTCAAGAATGTGGGAGCTACTATTTGGGCACACTTGGCTAGTGACAAAGACTTGAGAGGAGTGTGAAAAGACTTGCAAGCTATGGATAGGATTCCTCATTTGTGGCCCCAAGTGCATGGTCCTCCTGAAAGTAACATGGATCCTCTCCAAGAGCGAGGAGGCAGCAGTCAAGGTGGACATTGCCTCTTTTTGAACACCGACAAGGTACATGCATTGCTTGAAAGGAGAATTTTCAAAGGAAAATAAGTTTAGTGGGCTCAAATCCCATGATTGACACAAGGTCTTACATGTATTCTAAGCCGTTGGATTAGTGTACCGGTAATCGTGATACGTTAGTGTAATTATGATTATGTTATATTATTGACATGACTTCTTTGTTGCTTGGATAGTTCATCCTCCCAATTATAGTGAAAGGGTTCTTACAAGAAGATGTTAAAAATGCTATATTCAAGATCAGTGGTATTGTGAGGTATGCTTACTATCAACTCACATTGATTACATTTTCATCAATTTAAGTTGAATAATCTATAGAAAGATTATGAATATTACATGGGCATGTGAAATAGGTGGATATCTCAAAAAGAGATCTCCATATCAAGCATCAAGAAGGTTAGGGTGGACTCCATCGAAGCCGTGTGCTTGCTTGAGAAGCACTTTCCCTCAAGCATTATGACAACACAAGTGTACTTGCTTGTGCACATAATTGATGAGGTGGCCATTGCACGTACCGTTCATAGTCAGTGGATGTTTTTTCTCGAATGGTTTATGAAAACTTTGAAGGGATTCATAAGGCAAGCATGGTAGAGGGATGGCTTGTGCAAGAGTCAATAGTATATATCACGGAGTTTCTTGCATCCATGGATCCTGATATGCCACAGGCTTGGCATAACAAGGATGATGATTGCATCATTGGCAAGGTTCCCCAAGGAAAAGGGATTGAAAGAAAGATGATTGAATAGCAAATGGACACCATAATCTTTATTCCATCATCTAGTATATTACAACAAAATTTTGTCTTCTTCTGACCATGGATGCCGAACATGGTTATGAAAAACCAACGTTGGTGACCCTCATGTATTGTAGTGTGCACAATGGGGATTTGTAAAATAAAAGGGCATGTATAGACCTATTTATGGGACATGATTTGGTATGGTGCTTGGATACAATGGTATTGAAATTTATACCAACTCTTGGTCCATTACGAGATATAGAGCAATGGATTTGAATTTACCCTATCAAAATGTTTAGCTCGTGCAATGGCAAAAGAATGGTTGTCTGCCGTAAACCAATTATATGCTACACTACTAAAAATGAAATAAAACCTAGATAAAATATTGATTCCATAATCTATTAGAATCCTACCAAGTTGCATCTTGTTTCAACTATCAGTGTCTAGCATGGCTATGAGAAACCAACATTGGTGACCCACACGTGTTCTATGTGTGCGATGAGGTTCTTTAAAACAAAAAGCCATGTATAGATGTATATATGGTATAAGGTTTGATAAAGTACTTCGGTATAATATGAATGACAAGCATACCAAGTATCGGTCCATTACAACATAGAAAGCATGGATTTGACCTAACCCTAGCATAAATATTTATTGTTGCATTGTGACAAAGAAAGGGTTCTCTAACCTAAAACAATATGCTACGCTACTCCAATTGCAATAAAGCCTATCCATAATCTTTATGCCATCCTAAATTATATTACTAAAAACCTTTGTCTTTTTCTGGCCATTGATGCCGAACATGGTTATGAAAAACCAACTTTGGTAACCCTCACATGTTGTAGTGTGCACGACATGGATTTGTAAAATGAAAAGGCATGTATAGACCTATTTATGGGTTAAGATTTGGTATGGGACTTGGGTAAAGCATTCTTGAGAGTCATACCAATTATCGGTCCATTAGGAGATATAGAGAAAGGATTTGAACTTACCCTATCAAAAATGCTTCATTCCATAGTCTGGCAAAAAAAGGGTTGTCTACATAAACCAATATGCTACACTACTTGAAATGCAATAAAAAACTAGGAAAATTATTGATATCATAATATATTGGAGTCGTACCAAGTTTCATCTTCTTTCAACCATCAATGTCCAACATGGCTATCGGAAACCAACGTTGGTGACCCACACTTGTTCTAATGTGTGTGACAAGGCTCTTTAACACAAAAATCCATGTATAGATCTATTATGGGACAAGATTTCATACGGTGTTTTGGTATAATAATAATGAGAATCATATAGTCTCATTCCATTATGATTGATAGATCCATGGATTTGACCTTACCCTAACAAAAATATTTCTCGTCATAGTGCGGCAAAGAAAGGGTTAGCTAGCCTAAAACAATATGCTACCCTACTCCAAATGCAATAGATTCTAGCCACAATCTTTATGCCAACTTCTAATAGATTCCTACAAACTTTAGTCTTCTTCTTACCATTGATCCTGAACATGGTTATCAAAAACCACTATTGGTGACCCTCACGTGTTGTAGTGTGCACGATGGGACTTTGTAAAATAAAAAGGCATGTATAGACCTATTTGTGGAACAATATTTGGTACGGTTCTTGGTTAAAATGATATTGACAGTCATAGCAATTATCGGTCCATTATGAGATATAGATAAAAGGATTTGAACTTACCCTAGCAAAAAAAATTTAGCTCATAATGTGGCAAAAGAAGGGTTGTCTACCACAAACCAATATGCTACACTACTTGAAATGAAGTAAAACCTAGACAAAATATTTACACCATCATATATTAGAGTCTTCTAAGTTTCATCTTCTTTCTCCCATCGGTGTCCAACATGGTTATTGAAAAGCAACATTCATGGCCCACATGTGAACTTCTAGTGTGTGCGACGAGGTTCTTTAAAACAATAAGCGATGTATAGACATATTTATGGGTCAATATTTGATACGGTGCTTTGGTACAATACTAACGAGAATCATACCAAGTCTCAATTAATTATGAGATATAGAGCCACAGATTTGACCTTAACCTGGAAAAAATATTTCTCATCATAGTGTGTAAAATAAAGGGTTATCTACTCTAAAACAATATGCTGCACTACTCAAAATGCAATAAAGCCTAGCCATAATCTTTATGCCATCATTTATTAGATTACTAGAAAGCTTTTTCTTCTTTTGACCATCGATGATAAACATGGTTATGAAAATCAACATTGGTGACCCTCAGATGTTGTAGTGTGCGCGACAGGGATTTGTATAAAAGAAGGGCATGCATAGACCTATTTATGGGACATGATTTGTATGGGGCTTGGGCAAAATGTTATTGAGATGCAGACCAATTCTTGGTCCACTACAAGATATAGAGAAATGGATTTGAACTTACCCTATCAAAAATGTTTCAACTCGTAGTGTGGCATAACAAGGGTTGTCTATTGGAAACCAATATGCAATGATACTCAAAATGAAATAAAACCTAGAGAAAATATCTATTCCATCATGTATTATAATTCTACTAACATCGACTATAGATGTCCAACATGGTTATGAAGAACCAACATTGGTGACCCACACATGTTCTAGTGTGTGCGACGAGGTTCTTTAAAACTAAAAGCCATTAGAGACCCATTTATGGGACAAGATTTGATATGATTCTTTGGTATAATATGAATGAGAAGAATACCAAGACTCGGTCCATTACAAGATATAGAGCCATGGATTTGACCTTACCCTAAGAAAAATATTTCTTGTCATAGTGCAATAAAGAGAGATTATCTACCTTAAAACAATATTCTACACTACTCTAAATGCAATAAAGCCTAGTAGTCAAAGTCTTTATGACATCACATATAAGTTTCCTGCAAAGTTTTGTCTTCTATAGGGTTATGAAAAACCAATGTTGGTAACCCTCACATGTTGTATTGTACATGACGGGGATTTTTTAAACAAAAATGCATGTATAGACCTATTAATGGAACAAGATTTGGTATGGTTATTGGGTACAATGTGAGGAGTACCAAATCTTGATTCATTTTGAGATATAGGATGATAGATTTGACCTTACCCTATCAAACATATTTCAGATCACGGTGCAGTAGAAAAGGAGTTATCTATCCTAAAACAATATGCTAAGCTACTACAAATGCAATAACAGGGTTAATGTTTGCTTGGGTGTAGCAAATCGTCGAACTATTTTAAAAGTCATGATGCAACGCATTGGTGGATGAGATTTTGAATCTTCTCCGGACTCGCGCTTTTGTCAAAAGGTTTTTCGGAATCATGATTGCCACATTGGTGTAATAATGAGATACAATCTTATCATCATTGGCAACAATGTGGAGCTCAACACATAGCACTACATGCATTTACTCATGAGCATAGAGACTATTGGTCTACCCTCCTTCGCACATCATAGTCTCTGGCTACACACAAATTTTGCCTTGCTACCTGTCATTTGCAGCTTCGCCATTTGTCACTACGCAACACATCTTTTGTTGCGCTGATGATCACCATGCTAGTTTGAGCAATGATGCTGGCATGGAGCAACCACCACGTTTGCATGGAGCAAACACCATGTTGGCCTGACTACATCACACAACTTTTTCCTTTTCACCTATCATTGTGCAGCTTTGCCATATGTCACTGCGCAACACAATCTTTTGTTGCGCTGACCACGATTCTGGTTTAAGAAATGATGTTGTCATGGAAATACCACCACGGTGGCATGAAGACCACCGTTGCATGTCAATCCCTAAAGGGGACCCCTCAAGGTCCATATCCGCAACCACTGTGCTAGTTGTTGGAGCTATTTTTATTCTAAACCAAGGAAGATCTACTCTTATTTTGGAGCTATTTTAGTCCTATTAGTCCTTGTGCAACAATTTCTCAACCACCACATTGGTTCTTGGAGATATTTTAGTTGCAAGTTAAGGAAAATGTAGACATTTGGAATTTATGATAATTTCTTTTGTAACCATCGCATTGGTTATTGGAGTTATTTTTTTTGAAATTTTGCTGACAATGGTATTTCAAAAAACATGCATGAAATCCTTTATTGAGAATACAAAAAGCACATAAAATATAATATTGTCTCAAAACCATTACAATGTGGACCTTACATCCAATACAAATAAAAGATGCATGTGGGGTAGAAGTAAGAGCCTTCATCCTCCAAACTATCCACTAGAACATTCTTTGAGTCAACCTAGCCAAGTTGTGATGACACCCTCTTTCTTGCATGGCGTGTCTTGTATTCAAGTTGTGCAATTTATCTAATCAATGTCTTTGGAATCTTTCAAGATAATGTTATGTATTGTCTCCCCTTTGGCAATTGCCCTGCTTGTCCTAATTGAAATGCATATACCAAAATATCTAACCCAATTTCTTACTCAATGATATCATCTACCAAGCTCTTACTTGCTTGCTTTATGCAACCAAGCTATAAGATTGGTTAATGATATCATTGACCGAGTGAGCCGAAACCTTTGAAGGCTCTAAATTATTTGAGAGAAAATGAAAACTTTTTGTAGATGCATATTTTGGCACTTTTGACATAGAAAATGATGTTGAAAGACTTCAAAACCCTAAAAGCAATTGCAAACAACCACAGATAGGAAAGCATGTGCCTCCGTGCCAGGTCAATGATATCATCGACCTGGTGTGTGTTTGGTCGATGATATCATCAACCAAGAATGTTTGGTCGATGATATCATCGACCAAATGCACACCAGGTCGATGATATCATCAACCAAGAGCCCGACGCACCTTTTTCCATCTGGGATTTTTCAAAAAATCATCAGAAGGTACCCATGTTTGCAATCATTTTTAGGGTTTTAGGGACTTTCGAGCTCATTTCTGATGTTAAAAGTGTCAAACTATGCATCTACAAAAAGCTTTAATTTTTTCTAAAATTATTTAGAGGTTTTGTCTCACTGGAATAAAAGCTTTCCAATCTTTCTTTATGTCATTTAAAAAGAGAGTGAAAAGTATTTTTTGGACAATAATGAGTAGAACATGCTATTAGGTGCAACAAGCTAAGATAATAAAAGTTGTTTTTCAAGAGAAATACAAAGGTAATGGGGAAGAAAAATCTTTAAGACTTTGAGAATAGAGAAAATCAAAAGATATTTTGCGATAAAGTGGAGGTCCTTTTTAATTTGTAGGCATGATGTTTGAAAAATGCATGAATTCGATAAGTTTTTAATTTTTGATTACGCAAAATATAGCTTTTTTTTAAAAAAGTTATATTTTAATGAATTTTTTAGGGAATCTTAAAACGGGTACCAATGTTACGTACTTGAAATAGATGTTACACTGTTGTATGGTAATTAGTACCGATTAGAGAAAATTGATGTAAGGCACAACACACTTGATTGAGGAGTCATGGCTAACTTTTTTGTGAGAGAGTAGAGCAGGTGCTAGGGATACGAAATGCATCGCATTGAAATGGATTATGTTGGAACTATACAAGATATTTTGTAAGTGAATTTTAAAAAATTCTAAGTATTTATATTTGATCTAAAATGACTGAAAGTCATTAGTAGAGGTGCTTAATCTACAATTGGTAATGATCCAAGTGGGTTTTTTTGCTATTGACTCTACAAAATTTAACCCACACACTGCTGCGTCGAGCAAGCTGTAAGCATTTTCTTATATAGGTCCATCATTTTCACTTCAACTTCATTAAAGCTTTCATGAACATAAAACATATTTTTGTTTTAGGTACTCTTTCAACCCGATCGAGTGGAAAACCAATGGTGGTTTGTGATTCAAGTTGCACCTAGAAACCCACGTGTATTTTCAGATGTGGAATTAGAGAATAAAACGGAATATCAATAAGTAGATCGATTGGAAGCTAGCACTTCCAATGCCCCTTCTATGAGAGTTTTGGAAATTGAAGATAGTTTGAGTTCCTCAAAGGGTTTCTTAGACACTGATTTCAAAGACCTTGATCTACATGCTAAAGATGTGTGAGACTGGGCCACAGGATGAGTATCAATCTCACAAAATGAATATTCTAGTGGTGCTTCATATGATTAAAGGATAGAAGACAAGATTGATGCAATATATTTTTTGTTGTGAAAACATTCAATGCATTTGATTTAATTTTTGCAAGGTTTAGATAGGGTGAAACAACACATTCACCAAATTTAGGCATGTTTGCATATCATCACTTTTTACGACACTACATATTTTTCCAGAAACATTTTCAATGCTAATATTGATGCATTTTCTATCAATGCTAATATTGATAGAAATTGACGCTATGACTTTTTGGCACAAATATGAATGAAAAACTTTTACACTAAAAATTAAGTAATAAGTGTCAAAGACTAGCATTGAAATAGGGGCTAACGGTAGTAGTGCTAGTGGACTGTGATGGAATTACAATAACACGAGGGGTTTTTTTATTCAACTTTGGAAAAAAATCCATTAGTTCATAAGTAAAGAGGGGTATCTTTATTGGGGGGGAAATTTTAGATGAGGGGTTTTTTAAATACCCCTTGAACGCATGTGACACCTAGGTTTTCTTAGTCCTGCACCCCACGAGGATGGAACACACCTTCTACATATAGGCAAAATTGCATGGATGGCTCTAGATACCCATTGAAACTCCTCAAATCATTCCCCAATAACTTGCATGCATGTGCAGGTGGTAGCAAGCTAAGGGTGTCCACTTCTGGATCACTTTTGGGTGAGTGTGACACCCGCTCGAGTGAAAATACAAAGGTTTTGCTTCGGTCTCCGATACCTCGATCGAGGTATTAGTTCCAATGAAAATCACACACGAGGACAACCGAGCCAAGCCAATACCTCGATCGAGGTGCTGGGCTTTTTTCACCGGACCGAGCCTATACCTCGATCGAGGTTTGCTGGCAAGCCACCTATACATGCCACATCTACCTCGTTCGAGGTATTCTGGCAATCCAGCTCAACCTCGATCGAGGTAATGTGGCATGTCCAGCATACCTCGATCGAGGTATGTGCCATCCGACAGGGCAGATGACATACCTCGATCGAGGTATGCTGGACCGATGACTTGGCTGCATGTCGAATATGTCAATCGAGACATGTGGCATCCGGTTGCTGCCGACATACCTCGATCGAGGTATCGTGGCATGTCAATACCTCGATCGAGGTAGATGTACCGAGATGTATGGGCATGTCACAATACCTCGATCGAGGTATCGTGGCATGTCAATACCTCGATCGAGGTAGATGTATGGGCATGTCACAATACCTCGATCGAGGTATCGTGGCATGTCTATACCTCGATCCGATATGTATGTTGCATGTGGAATACCTCGATCGAGGTAGGGAAACCCTAAATTTTCTTATAAAAGGAGAGCGACCCCCCTCATTCTGCATACCTCGATCGAGCTCCTCCTCATCGACCGATTTCGGATTTGCGGGACGTCGACGGAATTGCGCGAGCGACGGAGAGCGACCGACGGACATCGACGAAGATGGACGGAGCGGGAGAGTCCAGGTAGGGTTTTTTTTATGTAGCATTTTTTTTTGCTAAAATTTAATTAAATTTTAGTTTATAAGAAAAATTATAAAAAATTTCTAAATTTCAAATGCATTTTAATGTTTTTTTGAAATTTATGAATTACGACATTTTTTATTTAAAATGTGAAAATGAAATTTTTTTTTTTAAATTAGAGCTATTTTTATTAAATAAAAAAACGTTCATAGGAATAATTATAAAATATTTATAAATTTCAAATGCATTTGTAAATTTTTTTAAAATTTTTGAATTACGACATTTTTAATTTAAAATGTGAAAATTTTAAATTTAAAAAATGTTTAAATTTTAGTTCACAGGAATAATTATAAAATATTTTTAAATTTGAAATGCATTTTAAAGTTTTTTTTAAATTTTTGAATTACGACATTTTTTATTCAAAATGTGAAAATGTAAAAATTCTGTTTTAAAATCATCTTTGAAAAAAAAGAGATTAAAGTTATTTTTTAAATTAGAGCTATTTATAATTAAATAAAAAAACGTTTAAATTCTAGTTCACAGGAATAATTATAAAATATTTTTAAATTTGAAATGCATTTTAAAGTTTTTTTAAAATTTTTGAATTACGACATTTTTAATTAAAAATGTGAAAATGTAAAAATTCTGTTTTTTAAAATCATCTTCGAAAAAAAAGAGATTAAAGTTATTTAAAAAAAAAACGTTTAAATTTTAGTTCATAGGAATAATTATAAAATATTTCAAATTTCAAATGCATTTTAAATTTTTATTTAAAATGTGAAAATGTAAAAATTAGTTTTTTAAAAATCATCTTTGGAAAAAAAGAGATTAAAGTTATTTTTTAAATTAGAGCTATTTTTATTGAAATAAAAAACATTTAAATCTTAGTTTATGGGAATAATTATAAAATATTTTTAAAATTGAAATGCATTTTAAAGTTTTTTTAAATTATTTTTGGAATTACGTAATTATTTATTTAAAATGTGAAAATATAAATATTTTGTTTTTAAAATCATCTTTTAAAAAAAAGAGATTAAAGTTATTTTTTAAATTAGTGCCATTTTTATTTAAATAAAGAAACGTTTAAATTTTAGTTTATAGGAATAATTATAAAATATTTCTAAATTTGAAATGCATTTTAAAGTTTTTTTAATTATTTTTGGAATTACGTAATTTTTTATTTAAAGCCTGAAAATGTATATATTTTGTTTTTTGAAATCATCTTTTAAAAAAAAGAGATTAAAGATATTTTTTTTATTAGTGTTATTTATATTTAAATTAAAAAACGTTTAAATTTTATTTTTAAAAATGATTTAAAAAAAAAAAGAAAATAAGAGTTTAAGTTAGTGAAGTTTATATTTAAATATCAAAAAGTATATAATTTGTTTTTTAAAATAATCTATTTAAAAAAATTTATAAGTGAAGTTTACAAATTACTGAAGTTTTGAATTTAATATAACGTTTAAATTTTGTTTTTAGAAATCATGTATCAAGAACAAGAAAATAAGAATTTTGTTAAAATAAGAAAATCATGTATTAAAAACAAGAAAACAAGAAAACAAGAACAAGAAAAAGAGAGATTAAAGTAGGTTTTATGCTATTTTTGAAATTGGTGCTATTTTTATTTAAATAAAAAAACGTTTAAATTTTAGTCTTCAAAACCATCTTTTAAAAAATCATCTTTTATGTGGAATATTATAGATTATATAGTTGGTTAAGAGTTGTTTCATAATTTAGGTAGAGTAAGTAGGCTGTATAAAACACCACATGGGCATTATATCCCTAAAACACCACACCACATGGACAAAGACCCCAACACTAGAGTGGTTAGATGCATAAGCATATGGCTAATTGGATCTTGTAAATGCACCAGCGCATTGAAAACACATGCGTAATTTATGATTGTCCAAAGGTCTCCTCTCTCCCCAAGCATGGGAACCAAGTGATGATCTATAGGAATGGCCACTAGTTGAGGTGGATTGCCCAACCAAAACAGATAATATTGAAAAGGCTTAATTATTTTCTCAAAGTTCTCACTTTAAAAGGTTTGTAGTGTCAACCCGCTCTCTTTTTTAATGTCTAGTCCGAGAAATACTAGATGCGCCTTGCTTGTGTATCGTTTAAAGTAATGTATTAGGTATCCTTCTATCTCCTCCATATCTATTGCAAACCCAAGGCAGTAAAGCATTCAAAGAAGGTCTTATTAACCAAACCTCTCCACTATCTCTCCTTAGGGGCCATAAGTGGACAATGTGGTCCTTACACCACATGTGGAAAAGTTTCATATTGGATAAAAAGTGAAAAAAGGGAAACATATAAGGAAAAAATATTTGAGACATCTAAGTTTAAAAATGCAACAACTAGAGTTTGAAAAAAATTTAATCAAAATTAAGAATTTTTAATAATATTGACTTTGATAAACATAATATTGAGCCACACATTTGGCCCATCTACCGGTAGGTGCATAGGATGATCCCAACGACATCCTACCTCATCAAGGAGTACGTACAAATAGTTTTCATTACGTAAATAGATTATAAGTCATATTGAAAAGAATATTATTTTCATTACCCAAATAGAATATTAATTTCCATGTGTTTTTTTTGTGCATGCGCCAGCCAGCGCACAGGTTCTAGCACCACTATTCGTATGCAGATAGAGATGCTGAGAGCTGAGATGAGGGCACTGCAGGATGCTAGGGCAACCCCTCACTTGGTTGCGAGTCTAGATTCAGTTATTGAGGCTCTGGGTCAATTGGACACAGTTGAGGACGTTGTGGATAGCTTTCAGGCACAGGCTGAGGCGGAGATCACTGGTGGTGGCTTGGATCGACAGTTGTTTGAGCGTGAGTCACATCACAGGCAGGCCTTAGAGGATATGTTTTGGGATGGTCACACCGAGGCGATGCGACCACGATCAGGGCTCCCCTTGCATGTGTTACGTTGTAGGCACCCCATCATAGCAGCACACATTTATCCGAGATATCTCGCTGTGAATGGTGGTCGATTGCCTCACAATCGTCAGATAGCCAGGTCATTTGCCATGCAGCTATACGCTGAGTTTGTGCTTGGTCATCGGGTAGACTACCTTAGTACCCGTCCAGGATCAGGAGCGGGACATGGTAGGATGGGGCATCAGGAGCGTCAGATTGCAGGTGTTCGGCGTCGACGCGAGGCACCAGAGTTACACACCATCCCTGCACCGGCATTGCGAGCGGTGGGAGGACAGATTAGGGGGGATGTTCATTCAGTGGCATCATCCTTGCAGCACATGGTCTCTATCCTATCGAGATCACTTTCGATTCCACCGCCCCCACCTCGATCATCGATGGAGCCTCCCACATCTACACCACCTCCCACATCTACACCGCCTCAGCACGAGTTGGAGGCTCGAGACGCACGGATTGCAGAGTTGGAGGCATTTTTGGCCGAGTCTAGGGATGAGGTTAGTTATTTTGATTATGTTAGTTTATTTTTTTGTAGCGTTTTTTGAACTGAAGTTTTTTGGTTAATTCTCACCATGTACGCGACATGTTTGCATTGCAAGCACATCTATTGCGTCAGGAGATGGAGTCTCACGTACGACTGTTGCAGACAGATTTGGAGGAGCAGAGGATTCGGACACGCATAGCATACCATCGTGCGGAGCACTATATTTTGCACTTGAGGCATATTAGTCGTGATCCTTAGTCGTGATCCATCTCGCCATAGGATCGACCCCAGCGTGGCCCTATACCCCGCTCCTCCTGTAGATGTGCCGACTAGGACACCCATAGATGCAGCAGTCATAGCCAGGCTTCCTACTGCCACTTGCATCCTTTGCCACGAGGAGTTTGACACCGTAGGGTGGTTTGGACTAGGGTGCGGCCACATCGCACATCTCCATTGCATGACCCGCCACATGGTCGCACGATCAGTGTGCCCTGTATGCTTTGCTGACATTGATGTGGCCACATACAGAGGACTAGGCATGGATGATCTATATCCTGGTCATCGTCAGGCCATTGATCCATTCGCCCGCGTGTTCTTGACAGAGCACTACAGGGAGGAGGCACAGAGAGCGTTGCTGATGCAGGAGGGTGCTGATACATCGGTGGTTGCAGCGTGCGTTCCACGATGCTTTTCGTATGGTGATTTCATGCCAGGTGACGAGGCACGAGCAGAGGAGGCATGCTGGATTGAGCGAGATGCAGAGCTGCAGACATCATTGCAGCAGTGGGTGGAGCAGCAGCTAGGGCGGGGCCGAGACCAGCGTCTTCAACATGTAGAGACGATTACTCGTGCTGGATTTGAGGCACGAGTATTCGCAGATGCATGGCTATGGGAGCTGAGACGCGCATACATAGAGGAGGCGAGGGAGGCAGAGATGGCAGCGGTGGCACGTGCAGCATGCCCTCCTCTTCATCAGGATGAGGCTGGCCCATCTCATGCAGGTGATGAGGCTGGCCCATCTGAGCCAGCTTTGCCTGAGGGCACACAGCGGACGGTTGGGCAGCAGGTCATACAGGAGCCACGGCAGCGTTCCACTAGAGGATCATATGTAGAGCTATCAGATTCGGATTCAGGATGATTGTTTAGGCTTCACACGTTTCTTGTATAGGGATGCACTTCTGCAGCATGATGATGATGATGTACAGATTCATTTTGGTACTTTCATGATATTGTTCCCACTTTTATGATGTATGAGCATTTTCGTACTTTCATGATGTTCTTCACACTTTGTTTATCTCAGTTTATAGTTTGTTTAAATGTAACATAAACATTTAAAATTAGGACTAAACACCATATTAGAGAATTTGGGAAAATCCTGATAATTTGGGAACTTTTGAGGGGTTGTAATTATGTAACATTCAATGTTTTTCATTGATTTTTCCCATAGATTTGGGAGTCCATCCAAATCTTGCAAATGTGCATGGTTTGCATCAACATAAATAAAATGTCAAATGTTGAGGTTTCGACCAATGCATGGTATTTTTTGAGGGGTTACAATTACAATGCATTGAGTGCACTCCATTGACTTTCTCCCTGGATTTGGCCGTGTATATGAAATTCACAATTTGGAGTGTGCCTGTTCTGCATTAGCCGAGAAAAAAACATCATATGTTTGAGTTTAACGAAGCATCTTTTGCCTCTTCTCAGAAAAAGGTGGTGTTCAAAAACACCATTTTAGTTTAGTTGGAGAAAAAGTAAGAATGCAACACTAGTCCTTGATATTTTGTCGAGTGTGCAAAACTTGCAACCACAAAGCAATGGTCTGCAAAAAAAAAGATAAATAAAAAATATCAATGTCATACCTTCCAAATATTTGTCAATATTCAAATAAATTATTGTTGTGCAAGGAAAAAAAAGTCATGCTTTTCAAGTACCTTCACTCCATTGTGGAGTCAGCATCAGAGTCGGAATCTGTTCTATGAGCCAAATTGGATAAAGCTCGCTTGCGTGCAATGGTTGGTATCTTCACCTTGATGGGGAGGTTGCTGCTCTTCGAGGAAACCTTCTTTGAGAGGTTACATTTTGGAACCCATGACCATACAATAGCATCAACAGATTCCCAACGTGGAGGATCACTTTTATTGCACATCCAAATCTTGCTCCAACAATCTGCATACACCTCCTCAATTTCTGCATTGTGTCTTTTGCATATAGGTGCCCAATATTGTATGAAAACCTTCTTGAAATTTTTAGATTTATTATCCTTCTGTACATCAGTTTGAGCAATGCCTAGCCAAATTGGGTAAATTTTTTCTGCTGGTCGGACCAAAAGAAAGTGTCCTTTTTGTACATCAACCATTGGATCAAATGATTGTTTTGGCTTTTTCCTTTGAGGTCCACAGTAATGATCATTCAACTCTTCAATTCCTTGAAACTCATCGTTTTCATTATCAAATACTTGCACACAATCAATATGTTGCGCCTTTGGCCAAAATCTCTCGTACATGCCCTCTACACTATTGTTTGGTTTATCAAGCTCATCAATCATGTTCTTCCAGTACTTCAAGCTAATGGCTAATGTTCATCAATCATGTTCTTATCAAGCTAATGGCTTGTAAAACTTTGTGAAAGATGCATCTGGACCTTGCAGGTGTGCCCATTTTTCCCAAAAGCGTACATACTCCTTGATACCAACTATCACATCTAAGTGATCCTTCACATACTTGAACATGGTTACATAAGGCGGCTCTCCACTTGGTAGCATTGGATGACCATCCGGATGTCTCTTCCACAACTCAATGCCACCTTCACTTGGTTGCCAATCTAATGATCGTGGATGCACTTTATATTGCATGATAGGAACTTCATTTCGCATAAAGAACCGAAATTGGAGAGGCTTTGAGTGTCCCACTAAAGAATATTTCCCATCGCATAGGCATCCATCAACATAGCTCTTGAAATCAGGGACTTTTGTTACCAAAAATGGCATTGGAGAAGACTCCTCACATTGTCTAAAAGTATCCATGAGATGTGCAAATGTCAATGTTTGGCTAGTTCTTAACCTCTCTGAAAACCTGCTAAACATTGCATCAATATCCTCATGTGTATGCCCAACCATCAAGAATCCCAATTGAATTGACTTGAAAATCCCTCGAGCAACAAGTTATGATAGGTATGCAAACAAGTACCTATTCTTGTTTTCAGAACCACAATTATCCAATTGCAACAATAGGTGTTTGGGTAGTTTCTTATAAGGATTTTCTTGATGGGAATTCTAAGTCCAAGGTCTTTGAATGTTCCACCCACTGCTCCAAGATGAAGTTGTTGCATGCCATTAGAAACATAGTGAGAATCCAATGCTTCTCTTGAGGTTAGTGCGTTTAGTAGAGCATTGTCAGACCTTGGCATCCCATCATGTACTAAATCTCCAAGTGCATGGTTATCAAATCTTTCAAGATTTCTCAAACACAAAGCCAATGAACCAATTGTGAAGTTAGGATCCGATGGCCACAAGGATAAAGAAAAGTGACCATAACGTCCTTGACCATGTCCATGTGTTATCATGCCAGTCAAAGCCACTGGGAGCTGAAAGGACTTGTTTGTGTCCTTTGAACGATTGCGTAATCTACGGATGGCTGTCTTCTTTTGGTCCATCTTATCATGGATAATGCACAAGTATGTCTGAGGATACATTTCGGAAAATATGCGCCAAGTGTAGTACACATTTCTACAACTTTTTTGTTGTAACATGTGTTTTCTTCTATCTTCCATCAACTTATTAGGTTCATTTTGGCATTTTGTCACTGCAAGCTGAGCCTTGATTGCACTACATAAACCACACTTAGAGAATTCACTTGTTTTTGACAAAGTTACATGCTTGAATTCAGAGCTCCATATGCGGTTGAATGTGGAAGTTGACATCTCCTTACAACCCAAACTATGCTTTAATTGCATGTTAACTTCATAGAGAATATCAACCTGCTTGTATACATCCGGTATCACCAACTGTGTTTCCCTTGATCCATCCTGAAGTGTTCTACTTTTGTGTGGCATACGCTCAGAATTGTTATCCACAAAATCTTGGATTATGGCTCTACCTAGTTCTGTGTAGTCCCAACCTCTCCGCACGATTCCTTTATTACCATGTATGCACCTTCGTATACCAATTTCAAATTGCTCCGTGTATCGATAAAATGTTGTTTTTGGAATACCATGCATTTCATACCATGCTCTACAACAAACTTGAATACCATTCAATGAAAAGACATATTTGAACTGCCCATTGTCATCTTTTCTACAAGCAACCCCAAGAGTGTCATATACATAATTGGTGCGAGCCTCCAAACTTTGGCCCCAATACTCTATGCGTAATTTGGATATCATTTGACGATCGGCAAATTGACAACAATTTTGTTTACAACAATCAATCATAGATACTTTTATGACTGCATCCCTTGTGAGTCTAGATGATGCTAATGGCATGCCATGTTTTTTAGCTTTTCTCTTTATCATGCAGTAACGCCTCTTTTTTGTGGATTTTTCCATTGGGTCCTCATCTTCCATGTGCTTTTTCCCAAAACCACTTGAAGAATTCATGGTGTCATCGATTCTTAATGAAGTTCCATCTAAAAAGGTTATTTGTGCAATAGGCCATTTTATTAAGTGGATGGTATTGATGCCTGATACATCACTATGATACTTTTCAATTCCCACACCTAGATTACCTTCACCAAGCATCTCAAAATTTATAGGTTCAAATGGGTAGACATACAAAACAACACCCTTTGCAATGCTCTTGGTTTTCTGCTCATCCCATATTAAGACTTTCTTGTCCTTCCATGATTCTCGAATGGAAAACTCATCATATTCACATAGAGGTTCAACGTCAATGGTATCTGATGTTATATCATTCATTGGTACAATAGCTCCATTGACATTGTCCACACAACTCATTGATCGTGCTTTCCAACGAACAACACTACCCAAAGCCTCATAGACTAAGAATGCATCCATTATAGGAAATGGAAGAAGTGCACTTTCATCCATACAAATATCGATCGCTACCGATACATTGTTTTCTCCCAAGGGCACACCTTGGCACATGTCATCATGTGATGTAGAGAATATTGTCCCAATGGCAACAACCTTTCCACTGACAAGCAAGTTGACTTTAACCCCCACTTTCAATGTGGCACCTACATAGTACATAGCATTTGTTATAGTTCAATATTGATATCTGATGGTGTGACTTAGGATGAAAATGCTTTACAAGATTTCATTGCAGGACCAAATCTTCCTAAACCTTGGTGCTTTGAATTTTATGCAGCAAAATTTGGCTACATGGCCAAATCTTCACAAACCATGGTGCTTTGAAAGGGAGATAGCAAGATTTGTCCACACAAACAAATCTCCTGAGACGCTGGTGCTTTCAAGAAGCCATCAAGATTTATCCACACATCCAAATCTACTTAGACCTTGGTGCTTTGAAAGAAGCCCACAAGATTTGGCCACATGGTCAAATCTCCCCAGACCCTGGTGCTTTGAAAGAAGCCAACAAGATTTGGCCACATGGCCAAATCTCCTAAGACAGTAGTTCTTTGAAAGAAGCAATAAGATTTGGCCACACGGCCAAATCTGCTCAGACCTTGGTGCTTTCAAAGAAGCTACAAGATTTGGGTGCACAGCCAAATCCTTCGAGACCATGGTGACTTCTTTCAAAGCACTGAGAAGATTTGTTTGTGGCGTTCTTTCAAACTTGGGGAGATTTGGTTGTGTGGCCAAATCTTGTAGGCTTCTTTCAAAGCACTAGGGTATGGAGAGTTTTGGCCGTGCAACCTCCTCTTGCATGCTTCTTTGAAATCACCAGGTTCTGGGAGATTTGGCCATGTGGCCAAATCTTTCAAAGCATTAGGGTTTGGGAAGATTTTGCCGTGCTGCCAAATGTTGCTAGCTTCTTTGAAATCACTAGGAAGATTTGGCCACATGGCCAAATCTTCTTTCAAATCACTAGGAAGATTTGGCCACATGGACAAATCTTCAAATGTTAAATTTAAAAATTGAAAATCCAGATTTTAAAATTTAAAATTTAAAGTTCAAATTCAAAATTTAAAATAAAAAATTTAAATTTCAAGTTTCAAGTTTCAAATTTTGAAATTCAAATCTAGAGATCCTACTTTCAAAAAAATCGTACATGCTTTTTATGATTCACGCTATTAAACTTTAAAATCATACTATTACTTTAAAAGCAAACTAGAAAATCTAAAACTATTAAAAAACCAAAACTTTAAAAGGCAAAGCTAAACAAACCTTTTAAACCAAGCATAAAAAGTAAACCTATGAGAAGGAATTGAATTCGTCTTCATGGGGGATCAAGTGCTAGGCTCACCTTATTCTCTCCCTTCCTAGATCTCCAATGTGT
This sequence comes from Dipteris shenzhenensis, assembly GCF_047967505.1. Taxonomy (NCBI): domain Eukaryota; kingdom Viridiplantae; phylum Streptophyta; class Polypodiopsida; order Gleicheniales; family Dipteridaceae; genus Dipteris; species Dipteris shenzhenensis. The sequence continues at coordinate 32,538,783 of NC_141620.1, forward strand.
ACGTAGGGTGGTTTGAGAGCTTTAGGACAACGTCTTAGATGGGATAGTTCTTGGAAAACACTTCTCCACCCTTGCTTAGCTGATTGCAAGCAAAAAAGTTCAAAACTATGTCAAAATGAGAGGTCTCGGGAGGCTCCCCATCCCAGTTTTGTCCTAACAATGTGTACTTAACTATGTAGGTTTTAAACTTCCATTACCAATTCAACTCTCCATAGATTCCACACACAATAGTTGGATTAGAAAGAGGTCTTTTTTTTTTTTTTTTTTTTTTGCTCTACATGCTTTTGGGTGGATTGCTCCTTCCCCCCAAAACATGCTTTTTGGGGGGGATTGCTCCTTCCCCCCAAAACATGCTTTCTTGGGGGGATCGCTCCTTCCCCCCAAACTTTTTTTGGGATATCTTCTCCCTCCCTTCCTTTCTCCCGCCACGACTGCTCCTCATCTCTCCTCCTCGACCCTCGACGCTGCTCCTCATCTCCTCCCCTGCGACCCTCCTCCACGCTGCTCCTTCTCGCAGCATCATCTCCTCCCTCCCGCGACCCTCCTCCATGCTGCTCCTTCCCTCGCGGCGTTGTTCCTTCCCCACGGCCCCTCCGCGGCGCTGCTCTGCGCTGCTTCTTCTTGCGGCCCTCCGCGGCGCTGCTCCGTGGTACTCCTCCACGTTGCTTCTTCTTGTGGTCCCTCTGCAGCGCTGCTCCTTCCCTCCACCACACTGCTCCTTCCTCCCCTGCGCGGCGTTGCTCCTTCCCTCCGCGATGCTGCTCCTTCCCTCCGCGACGCTGCTCCTGCCTCCCACGGCACTGTTTTCGGCCTGCTTCTTCTTGCGGGGCACTATTTCGGCCTATTTCCTCTTCCTCCGCACAGTTTCGGCCTGCTCTTGCCTTCAGTGCTCGGGGGGGTCACTCATCATATGTAACCCTATCACGTGAGTTCGACAGAAGGATATTTTCTATTCCTAAAATTTACAGAAATAAATATACATAAGGGACTATTTAAAATAGTTTTGGAAAAAATTTACAGATTTGTATAGAAAAGGGGTACATTTTATAAATGAAAAAATTTACAGATAAGGGATTTTAAATATAGGCCTTGAACGCACGTGATATAGAAGGTTTATACATAGTGACCCCCCCGAGCTTCAGTGGCAGGTTTCCTTTGATCGACGACGCTTCTTGGGTAGGCACAAAGGACAAATCTATTTCTTCTTCACAGCCCTCAGCAGGCTGCTCTTTCCAAACGAGATCTCATCTTGACGAAATCCAAACAGCACAAGCTCACAAACAACAATGGCTACTCAATCATCCAAGTAAGAAAACGAAAGAAATCGAAAGTGTACCTAATTCATGCATGTTCTCCATTTTCTCCATTTCAGAACACCACAATTTGAAAGAAAGACTCTTGTAAAAGTAGGAATCTCGAAGTGTGATTTGAAAGTAGGGTCTTTAGTATATGATTTGACTTTCAGATCTTCAAATTTGAAATTTGAATTCTGTATCTAAGATTTTGAATTTTGAATTTTGAATTTTGAATTTTAAATTTTGAATCTAAGATTTTGAATTCTTCAGATTTGAAATTTGAATCTTAAGATTTGAATTTTAAATTTTAAATGGGAAGATTTGGCCATGCGCCCAAATCTTCTGGCTTCTTTCAAAACATACAAGATTTGGCCGTACAGCCAAATCTCCCTAGACCTTGGTGATTTCAAAGAAGCTATAAAGATTTGGCATCACAACTAAATCTTCCTAAACCTTGCTGCTTTGAAAAGATTTGGCCACACAACCAAATCTTCCTCGACACTCGTGATTAGAAAGAAGATAGCAAGATTTGGCCGCATGGCCAAATCTCCCTATACCCTCATGATTAGAAAGAAGCTAGCAAGATTTGGCCGCATGGCCAAATCTCTTTAGACCTAGGTGATTTAAAAGAAGCTAGAAAGATTTGGCATCACAACCAAATCTCCCCAAATCCTGCTGCTTTGAAAAGATTTAGCCACACGGCCAAATCTCCCTAGACCCTTGTGATGAGAAAGAAGCTAGCCGCACAGTCAAATCTCCCTAAACACTCGTGACTTATAAAAAGCTAGAAAGATTTCGCATCGTAGCCAAATCTTCCCAAACCTTAGTGCTTTGAAAACTTGGTGCTTTGAAAAGATTTGGCTGCACAGCCAAATCTCCCCAAACCTGGCGCTTTGAAAAGATTTGGCTGCATGGCCAAATCTTCCTAAACCTGTGCTTTGAAAAGAATTGGCCACACGACCAAACCTTGATAGACCCTTATGATTAGAAAGAAGCTAGCAAGATTTGACCACACACAAATCTCACCAAACCTTGGTGCTTTGAAAAGATTTGGCTGCACGGCCAAATCTCCATAGACCCTCGTGATTAGAAAGAAGCTAGCAAGATTTGGCTGCATGGCCAAATCTCCCTAAACCTGGTGCTTTGAAAAGATTTGGCTGCACGGCCAAATCTCCCTAAACCTAGTGCTTTGAAAAGAATTGGTCGTGCGGCCAAATCTCCCTAAACCTGGTGCTTTGAAAAGAATTGGCTGCACGGCCAAATCTCCATAGACCCTTGTGATTGGAAAGAAGCTAGCAAGATTTGACCACACACAAATCTCCTCAAACCCTGGTGCTTTGAAAAGATTTGGCCACACGACCAAATCTCCATAGACCCTCGTGATTAGAAAGAAGCTAGCAAGATTTGGCCGCACGGCCAAATCTCCCTAAACCCAAGTGATTTAAAAGAAGCTAGAAAGATTTGACTGATTTAAAAGAAGCTAGCAAGATTTGGTTGCACAGCCAAATCTCTCTAGACCCTAGTGCTTTGAAAGAAGCCCACAAGATTTGGACACAAGGCCAAATCTCCCCAAACTTTGGTGCTTTGAAAGAAGCCCATATGATTTGGCCACACATCCAAACCTCCCCTTCCAGTGCTTTAAAAGAAGACCATAAGATTTGGCCGCACGGCCAAATCTCCCTAGTGCGGCCAAATCTCCCTAGAATCTAGTGCTTTCCAAATCTACTACTATGTCTAGTGTCAATTCTAGATTCTATTTCAGATATGTTTATCGATAATGTGTTTTGTCTAACATTAAAGATTATAAAGATGATAGTTTGTATATTGCTTGGGTTTTTTTACAGGAAAGACACAAATGTGAAAAAGGTTGAGAAAGTTATAAGTGGATTTGCAGAAAAAAGCATACCTTGGTACTTTGACATATATAGTATTGAGGGAGCACAGTTGACACGAGTTCACTTATTTGTTTTGTTACCTAATAAAAGTGCATACACTTGTGTTGGATCGGTACATCAAATCACTAAAGATGTGGTTGGAAAAGAGGAAGATATTGGATTGTTGATCATTATAAATCAAAATAAGAAGTTTCTCTTGGATCCCAGCAATTATGAAGCATCTCGTATGAAGTTTGATGTAGATGACAACATGCACTCAAGAGGCTGGATAAGTGTTGAATCAATTGATGGAAATGAAATTGACACAGTGACAACAATCATTGAATCATATCGCAAAGTTTCAGCAACATTAAAGAAGTGTAAGAGTGGGGAAGATAGTGGGGAAGGAACAAAGAAAGGAAAATCGACTGTGGTTCAAGCACCAGGTGGTAGCGGAGAAGGGGCAAAGAAAGGAAAGCTAACTATAGTTGATGTACCACAAGAAGGAACACCTCCAAAGGGTATGCTAGCAGTTGTGGAAAGAAGAAGTGGTAGTGAATTGGAGCCAAGTGGAAAGGTCATAGGAAAAAAAGGGCAAAAGAAACCATCAGGCTTGGTGGAATATGAAAAATACTACCCATTCGGGTTGCATGCAACATTTTCAATTCCAGTTACAAGATGTCAAAAAGCTCCTCCAAGCTATGTATATAGAGTGTTGAACAAAGAGCATGTGGAGAAGCTTGCTGCAGACTTCGGTTATAACTCTAGGCCTCCTGCTGCTGCTGTAGTGGATTTAATGCCTTTCAATCCTGAAACAAAGCAGCCCCTGGAAAGGGTAGATAAAAAGGATTTAACCAAGTGCCACTACTGGATACTATCTGGACAACATTCAATATATGCTGCTAAAATATTCACATCTAATGATGATAACAGCACGGCCCAAAGAAAGAACTACTACCGCACCTGCCAGGCGAGGATTGTAGTGAATTGTCCCGCACGCTTTTGTGGGGAGATATCAAAGATGGCAAACCTAGAGTCTCAAAATATCTTGAGACAATCTCCATACATTGATATACTTAAGCAGGTGAGGGGACAATGGATTCTCTTTAACAGACCCAAGAAAGCACAACAAGGGCTTGCAAAAGGACATCCAGATCGTGAGAATTGGGATGTAAGTACAGATTTTAATTATGAATCATTTTTTACAAGTCGGTTTTCGTAATTATTGCATTCTAATGGATTCATATATTTTGCAGGCTTTCATTGACACTGGCAAGGTAACATTGGGCAATAGCTTTGCCACGAAGGATGTACATATGATAATCACAAGCGATGCCATTTATGATGGTTGGATCTCCATCCTTGAGGATTACATTGCAGGCAAATATTCACAAGATGGAAAATGCCGTAGGCAACCCACAGTCTCAATGTTTAGATGCTTGCGTGGATTGAGAGATGATCAAATTGGTCAAATTCAAAATGACATTAAGGAAGGTAGAGTAGTCATAGCTAAAACAAAGACTGATGCCATGATTCTTGATATTGAAGGATGAGCTATGTAGATCAAGAGAGATGCTGCACTACAAGAAGAACTTTATATGTTTATATCTGCAGAACGACCTTCTTTAATGTTAAAAAATTGGGATGAGTGCAGATTACATTTTAAAATTACTCCAGAACTGTATCATCGGATTCGTGGTTGCTCTGACTCATGGTTAAAAGTGAAGCTTCAACAGGGCAAGGAAACTCCACCATTGCCTGATGCTGCAAAGGGGTATCTGAGGTGGATTATGGGACAAAGTGAAGGTGCAAGTCATGGACCAAATTCCACCCGGCCTTGGAGGTTCTACACAGTCGGTTCAAACATGGAGGGAATGGAATTTATACATAACGTGTACCAAGAGCCAATGGCAATAGGGGTTGCCTTTTTGGATGTAATGTATGGACCAAGCAGAAGTAGAAATTGGAATGAGGATCGCTTTGAGTGTTTGTTGAAAAGCTTGATGACAATCACTTCTCCCCCAGTGCAATTCCTTCTTGTGGTGTTCTTGACCATGGATCATGTATCATGTTTGAAGAATGCATTAAATAAGACATGCGGACAATATAAAATACACTTCGGTTGCCTTAATTTTGAAACTGCAGATATATTTGTCACTGGATCTATGGATGGCTTGATTGCCTGTGTATTGGTAAGCAAGGAAAAGCATTTCAACGATATTGAGCGCTATAGCAATGCACAATGTAAGCCATCAATATATGTTGCAGATGAAAAATATGAAAAATCAAGTGGTGCAGAAGAATCAGGTGATGAGGATGATGATGACGAGGATGATGATGATGAATTTGACATTGAATTGTCCTTGAAAAGAAAACGTTCAAGTATCATGAAAGACATGATCATGGGTTTCTGTCGAGAAGATGAGTATGTATTGGACTTGTTCTCTGAGGGGCTTGCTGCAATAGAGTCTCTTTCTTGTAAGAGGCATGTTGTTTTAGTTGTTGAGACTTATGAGGAGTTGGCAAAGGTTGAAAGTATATGTTGCACGTATGCTTACAGTAATCATGAAATTCGACAATGGGCTGGCTTGCAAGAACCAATATTGGCAATAGAGGGGGTGCCAAAAGAAGATGATACAATTGAAGGTGGAGGGGATAAAGAAATTGATACCATACCAGGACAAAAAGAGCTTCAACCCTTCAATGAGAGCAGCGTGAGCATTTACAAAAACACGCTTCAAAGTTTTGGGAAACAGAAGAGGAAGCAACAGGTCCTTGAAATTGTCCTTTTATATGGTGTTCGTGTTTTCCATATGTTATCTTGCTATATTCTCCATATGATGTATTAATTTTGTTCCAAAGATCTTTTAATATTTCTTGGAAATTTCTTCTATCTCATTGCCATAATTCAAACATTCATATGTATTCTTGAATATGTTTAATTTTCTATATTTCATGAAAAGATGTGTTTGCATGTTGTAATACCTTCAAAGTGTGATACACATCCAAATTTATTTATGAGTTCATAAATGTTAAAAAGTGTGTTGAGTCTTGATCGTGATGAATGAATTAGTGTAAATTGTTGTTTCTATCCTTATTCACTTCATATGAATGCTCAAATATGTTTTGGCCGCTTGGCCAAATATTTTCTTAGTGGGAACACTCGGGCAATGCTAGATAATGTTGGACTCCACTCGATCTATTACGCAAAGGTTTTTGGCATTGTAAGGATATGTAATTTTGGGGATTAAAATAACTTGAAAGGGTATAGATTCAACAACTTTAGGGGGTATACTAAGCATATGAACATGAATGCTTTCTTTTTTTTAGTATTCCAATTTTGTTTTGAAAAAGAAAAACATGAATGCTTTCACACAAACAAATTGCATTGAGAGCACACAACCTAAAGTTTGACAATTTGGTTTTCCATCTCAATCTTTAGTTTGTTTCTACTTATGAATTTCATTTCCTTGTTTATCAACAGATATTGGCCATCTCAATTTCACATCGCTAGAAGCATTGCCTGTACATGTGACACCTGATCCAATGATTCATTATGTGCCTAATTTGAACATTAGCATGCAAGTTCCAAGCTCAACATGGTTGATTGAAAATGTTGAGGATGCAATGTCTGCAGTTAATGTTCCATTGACAAATGTGAATGCAAGCTTAGAAGGTAAAGGAGAAGATGCAATGTCATTGTATGAAGCCAAGGTGCAGGAAGAAATGTTAGAAGGTAAAGGAGAAGACATAATGTCACCCTCAGAAATAATGTTAAAAGAGGTGATAACAAAAATAAGACTAGCAGTGATAATAGATTTGAAAGGGTTATTGCTCGAGCATTGTTTTCCAAAGTCAAATAAACATATGAGCTTGCACAATGGGAAGCATTGGCTTGTTCTCCGTCCTGGGTGTTTAGAGTTTCTACAATGGTTGCTCGATCACTACCATGTTGGCATTTGGTCCACTGCAGGAGAAAAGGGCATGGTGCAACACATGCTGGACACTTTGGAGCATCATGTTAATAGAAAGTTACATTTCTTCATGGTTTGGGGTGCGATGGCATGCCACAAGCATATAAAGAGTAGAATCATTCGACCAGATAGGATGAATGTGGAAGCGGAGTTTAAACCATTAATGAGAGCGTGGTGTTGTTTTAAAGAGGAATGCAAACTAGCAAGAACAGTGTTCATTGATGTTTCGCCTTACATGGGTTGCATTAATCCAGCAGAAAATTGCATTTTCCCTACAAAATTTGATATAGATTGTGGTGATTTTATTTTGCTTCATGAGTTATTACCGTACCTACAGATGCTAGATGATGCAGTAGATGTGTGCAGTGCCATCTCTTCTAACAGATTTGGTCAAGCTCCGATTGTCGAAGGGCATGATATGTTCTATTATTTTCAACCAGTGATCCTTGAATTCAAATAAAAAAACAAAGAAGTTCTCGAAAGGATGAATGTCGAATCTCATATGTCTACTCGTAGTTCAAAAAAAGACACAGAGAAAGGTATTACTTCACCTATAACCAAAACTAGAGTGAGAGGGACTTGTCCTACTACAAGAAGTATGGTGCATGCTCAACATGTTACATTGAATGAAGAGGAAGAATGCATGCTAGGAAAAATTGCCAAAATGGGGCCATTGAAAGATAGTGAGGCAAAACGCTTTGCTATGGTTCTTGGATGCAAGGAAAGGGGAATCACTACCGATGCTGCAAGGGCATTCTTAGCCAACTTGATTCGATTTTATTGTATAGACAACCCTTAGGGAATGTGAGTGATCTTGTTAATTAGAGTTGCAAACACAAATGCTCAACTAAAACATTTGTACCTACATTCTGATTTATATTGGGACACTATTTGGTTAGATTCGATTTGCAAAACATTATGTTTCAATTTGTTTTGTGAAAGAATTAATAGACATTGAGTTAGTACCTTGTCCAAAAAATGCTATGTGCTTTATGATGTGAGTTTATATTCCTCCAATAAAAGAATGATTCTTTGATTTTAAACATATGATAGGTGTTGCAGATTGTCCTGAAAAGTTGAAGAGCTATCTTATTACAAATTTTGATCCTGCATCCAATGGCTTATGGAAACATAAATTGCCCATACCCATTGAGCATGTGTTCGAAATGAATGGCATCCATTATGAAGTAAAGAAATCAACAGTACCTGGGGCAGGATATGGTCTTTTTGTACATACGAGCATCAAGAAAAAACAAGATTTGATGGTATATAATGGTCCAAAGTATGATTATGATACTTGGAGATCTCTCCTCAAGTTTTTCCCAAGGATGAAGACTTATGTAATGTTTGAAGATCCATTCATTGAGCCATTGACAGATGTGAAATGTATTGTGGGAGATGTATTGTATGGAAACATTGCTGGATATATAAATAGCTCAATGTATTATAAAGAAAGAACAAATGTTATATTTGTATACATCCCTAAACTACCACCTTGGGCTCAAAAGTCACAAGGAAATTTGGGTGCCCATGGCTACATTACTGTGCAAACCATAAAGGATATCTCCTTCGGAGATGAGCTACTTTGTGAGTATGAATACTAGTATGGAATTGTTAATGATTATGTTAAACGATGTGGTGCAAAATTGGCTATGTGTCAATGGTTTTGATTATATTTAGTACAAGAAAGCAATTTAAAAAAAGGTTTTTATCAAGACCATGTCTCTGAGTTTCATGAGCTCTATTGTGATGGAGAGTTTCATGAGCTCTATTGTGATGGAACGGTGTTTTTGAACACCACATTTATATGATGGATGTCAAAGCTCTACCATAATCCTATTGCATATGTCAATACTGCAATTTATCAACATAGAAACATAAGCATTTGACATTAATTTGATACATCTAATATACCAAATAAAAATTGACAGTTGTTGCAAGTTTAATTTTGCTTTTGAAGACCACATTTATATGATGGATGTCAAAGATCTATAACAATCCTATTGCATATATCAATACTCTAATTTAATTTACTCCAATGAATCTTCCTAATGCAACATCTATAAAATGGCTTTTCTTTGTGGTTTCGATGCATACGAAACAACAAACATCATTCTTTCACTAGTAAATCAACAAATGTTTTGGCCATGGAGCCATGTTCACATCTATTAAGGCCTTTTGCCATAGCAACATATGGAAGATTTTTGCTTGGGTTTCTAGGAATTGGGAAAGTATTGTGCATGGTCTAGTCTCCCCCAACATAATTGAAACTTGGGTCCTCAATGAAGCTAATGTTTCAATAAAAAACATCAAATTTTACTTTTGAAGTGACTATATTTTATTTCGTGGGAATTGGGATTTTCCCAAATTCTCTAATATAGTGTTAGTATGATTTTGAATTTCGAATATCTCAATTCACACATCTAATACATAAGGTATTTAAAAAAGAATGCCATGTGAAGTAATTGTAAACATTAAGCATTGAAAAAGTGTTCAAGTTCCAACTTTATCATTTTGAATATCATATTGAATTTCGTATATATCAATGCTTGCAATTATTACACTAAACCTAAGAGCCGTGCGAAGTTTCATCCCCATGTGCATATTTAAAATTAAGAGTATGATTCTAAATTTAAAATATCTCAATTCACACATCTAATACATAATGTATTTTAAAAATAATGCCGTGTGTCGTAATTGTAAACATTAAGCATTGAAAAGGTGCTTGCAAAAATGTATGCATTATATTTTCCACGTGGCGCAAACCAGATCAGTTGGAGACCAAATCTTGCGTGGATATACGTCTAGGGTAGCCTAAGAGCCATGTGAAGTTTCATCCCCAACAGGGTTTAGGATTTAGGGTTTAGGGTTTAGGGTTTAGGGTTTAGTCGTGCTAGTAGGGATTATAAAAATGTACGCATTATACCTTCCACGTGGAACATACCAAATCAGTTGGAGACCAAATCTTGCGTGGACGTACGTCTAGGGTAGCCTAAGAGCCGTGTGAAGTTTCATCCCCAACAAGGTTTAGGATTTAGGGTGCAGGGTTTAGGGTTTAGGGTTTAGTCGTGCTAGTAGGGATTGTAAAAATGTACGCATTATACCTTCCACGTGGCGCATACCAAATCAGTTGGAGACCAAATCTTGCATGGATGTACATCTAGGGTAGCCTAAGAGGTGTGTGAAGTTTCTTCCCCAACAGGGTTTAGGATTTAGGGTTCAGGGTTTAGGGTTTAGGGTTTAGTCGTGCTAGTAGGGATTATAAAAATGTACGCATTATACCTTCCACGTGGCGCATACCAAATCAGTTGGAGACCAAATCTTGCGTGGATGTACGTCTAGGGTAGCCTAAGAGCCATGTGAAGTTTTGTCCCCAATAGGGTTTAGGATTTAGGGTTCAGGGTTTAGGGTTTAGGGTTTAGTCGTGCTAGTAGGGATTATAAAAATGCACACATTATACCTTCCACGTGGCGCATACCAAATCAGTTGGAGACCAAATCTTGCGTGGATGTACATCTAGGGTAGCCTAAGAGCCGTGTGAAGTTTCATCCCCAACAGGGTTTAGGATTTAGGGTTCAGGGTTTAGGGTTTAGGGTTTAGTCGTGCTAGTAGGGATTGTAAAAATGTACGCATTATACCTTCCACGTGGCGCATACCAAATCAGTTCTCATAAAAAATAAAAATTCCAATTCTTATCCCATGGAGATAAAAAGGTGGATATCATGAAGAGAGATAAAGAAATCAACCATTGAGGAAATGACAATTCACGGCATCAAAAACATATATTTGATTGATAAACACTCAATAGATATCTAATTCTACATCCAATCATGGACTTCAAGTTGACAAATGAAGTGGAATATGAGGAGCTTTTCATAACCGATGGATGATTTTTTTTAAATGTTTTATGAAGATGTGGAAAGGGTATGTAAAGCAAAAGGATCAAATAGTAGGTAGCCTAGCAAGAGAAAGTTTACAAAATCTTTTATAGTACATATTTTCTTCTACAAATTAATCCATCCATTCCTAGTCTTTGGGATGAAATTCGATCCACCTCTACCACACATGGACAAGTGCCCACAAACTTCAGTGGTCCACTCGTCCGAACTTGCTACACAAGCAATGCATGAATAACTAGTCTATGCTGAGTATCCCTGTCTTTATTTTATTACATGTAGCTTTTAGGGCTAAAAGACTTTTCTACATTAAAGAGTGGCCCTCTATTGAAGTTGACATCTAGAATTGGCAAGGTATATGAGATCATATATTGGGTCATGGGTGAGGTCCTCACAAAGTCACAGGAGGGATTGATATGATTGAGAGAATCGAAGATAATAGCTAACAAATGTTGTGATGGAAGTGCCCTTGTGGCCATAAAATGATGTATTTGAACCATAAACTAGTGAGGTCATAGGATCGGTGTGATCAACCCTCGTACTTGAAAAGCCACCCCTCCTTTAATTTGACAATGTATGCTAGTTTGGCAAAAAACCCTTCTATCTAGAAGTTCATAAAAGGCAAGCATTATGGTCTTATTTAGCCCTTCTTTATGATTTACTACTAACTAGCTCTTTGATATTCTTAAATATATAATTTATCAAATATTTTTTAATTTAATCAACTATGATTCAAGTTTTATAAGACATGGAATACTATGAACTAATAACCCCTCATCTAACACTGCTTATTTGGAGTCTATTAATTGTGTAGTTTATTTAGAGGCTCAAAGCTGCAAATTAACTAAAAACTAATGAGCTTTCCATAGTTTCCATGATGATGGGGATAACATAAAATAGATGGTTCTTTGATTCGATGTATAATGTGTAAAACATCTAGTGGAGTCGGAGGCTTGAAGACACCAAATTAAATTACCTATCTAAAGTCTCTTGAGAACAAAGAAAAAGAGATAAGTGATACACTATGTGGAAAATGGCTCTCAAGGTGCCATGTGTAAAATGGCCTTGACCATATACCATATGTAAATGCTCAAAGGCCTGACTAAACATAAAACTAGTAAACCTAAATTCAAATACATGACTTCTTAAGCTTGGTATGTTATGTATACCTCACACTCTCATCTCTGACACAACATCACAAAGAACCCATAGACGTGCACATAGATGCATTTCCTTAACTAAAAAAAAACTTACAGGTGCGTCTATTAGCATGTCTACAGACCCACATCTATAGGTGCATCTATATAACAGATAGATGCGCCTATAGATGTGCTTTTAGACGCTCTATATAAAGTTAAAAAAACAAAAAGATGCGTTCATAGACGTACTTATAGACACTCTGCAAAATTTTTTAAAAAATTCCATTCCTTGAAAGTACACAATGAAGACGAAGTGAAAACAATGAGAGAAAGTAGAGCCTCTATTCCATTCCTTGAAAGTACACAATGAAGACCAAAGTGAAAACAATGAGAGAAAGTAGAGCCTCTATTCCATTCCTTGAAATTACACAATGCATATGAAAGTCAAACATTTGGCCTTTTATACAAGTCACTTTTGAAGAGAGGGCCAACCCTATTCCATGTACCACTCTCTCTCTCTCTCTTGCTACAACCACTTGGCTTCCTCTAGCACCAAGGCATATGCTAATCCTTTCCACGCTCCTTTATCTCAAAATGTCTCTTGTGTTATCCATACACGGGATCCAAATGGCCCTTGTGTTATCCTAGCCCATTTGACGACTACTTCGAAAAGAAACCATTTGTGTCTCAAAATGCCTCATGACATAGGAAGGGAACTTGAGTCTCCAAAGTAGTGGAGGGCTTTTTGGAATTTGTGTACCCTATCTCAAGATTATTGGAAGTTTCCAAGTTTCTATGTCAAAAGTGGCCTACTAGATTGCATGCTCAACAACTTGCATGGGCCAGTAGTGCTTTGCCATCGAAAAGGGGGAGCCCACCAATTATAAAACATACAATAAGAAAAGGGGGAGCAAGAAACCTCCTTGCATTTCTCATGCATTAAAGACATTGCAAGGGAGGACTTTCCTTCATAAAAATTACCCACATGGCTTGTCCGTATTCTTCCCACCCACATTTCGTACATGTTAAGCCCCTAAGCAAGTGCCTAGGAGGAGACTCACCCAAGGACAAACATCTACCAACTGGAAGGGGAAATGCGTCCTCATGCCAAAAAGTGCCCAAATCGGAGAACCCCAAGTACAACATGCCAAACAAAACCTGTTTTGCCGAAATGGAAGTCTACATGCCCAAATATGCCACAATCATTTGGGCTACCATCAAGAAGAACGCGCCATGGACCAGATGTGATTAGCATGATGAGAAACCCAAGGAGGAGGAAACAAAACCTTATATAGAGATGCAATCATGGTGTCTACTAACAACAATGTCCCACAAGTAGGATTATCTAAATCAAGTGCCGAGTCTTTTCAAAATGGTCTAGAGACTCAAGACGAGGCACTGACTGTATGGCAAAAATCATCTGGGATAATACATGATAAAGGGTGTTACCATTGACCATGTTAACAGATATGGCCTATCCAAACCCTACAGTGTAAAAGTATCCCTTTCCTTATTCTTATTATTATTAGTGGTAGTAGTATTTTAGTATCCTATCTCATGAAGCATGTAAAGTTTCCCCTTATTATGATTAATAATAATATTATTATTCTTCCCCTTATCTCATGAGTAGAGTGTTCACATAAAACATTTTCTCAACACATCACAACCCTTGGGGTATAAAAAATTAAAGGGTTTTCTTGAGAATTTGCAGTAACGAAAATGCCTAAAGTTTCACAAATTTTACAAAATTGTGAAAAAAAATTATAGTTGCAAATGAAAATGTTGCAAGCTCATTGTGTATAGCTTTTATATATAGTTTGCAGGGTGTTTTGTGAATAATCAAGTTAGGAGGCATGCATATTCCATATTATTATTATTATTTATCATAGTAGTATAGTATATCCCTCCCCACGTGTTTACAAAACAAGATAAATTGCATTCATTCATGTGGCTTGCACAAAGAGATAGAGAGGGAGGGAGAGAGAGAGACACACACAGAGAGAGAGAGAGAGAGAGAGAGAGAGAGGGGGGGGGAAGGGGGGGAGAAAAAGATGGGATGCAAACAGCAAGTGCAAATTAGCCCAATCATAAAAATCCAAATGCTAATTTCGAAAACACATCTTTTTCTCATCTCCAACTAGAACTTCCAATTAGACCTTCCCATGAGGGCAGGCCAACAACTAGAACATCCAATTATACCTTCCCATGAGGGCAGGCCAAAAAGTCTTAGAAGAGTGCTGGCATCCCACCGTCCACAAGGGAGCTGAGACTCCTTTCACAAAGCTTGGGGAGCACTACGACTTTTGTGCCTTGCAAGCAGCGCTATACTAACATTTTATAAAAAACTGTCCCACACCGTTTCTTGCCAAGTGGCCCCCTTCTATTTTGGTTTAATCTCTCTCTCTCTCTCTCTCTCTCACACACACACACACACACTCTTTTTTTTGGTAAGAAAACACACTTTTTTTGGGGTGAAATTTAAGAAAAAACACGCACGCTCTCTCTCTTTCTCATAGAGGCGCACTCGGATAGAGTTTGCAAATCTCTTTGGATTTGCAAGGGGTTGCATTATAGTAGTGAGGCTTTCCAATGGTTCTATGGAGGGGCTTCCATCACAAGTGTGGCAAAGGGATTCATGATCATCCATTCATGTTAACACTAGTTTGAGTGTGGGGAGTGGTGACGAGGATACGTGTACTCACATGTTGGGCATACGTTTGCAATTGACTTGTTGGGCATACTTTTGCAATTGAAGCTTGGATAGATCGGTTGAGCTCCAAGAATTGGGTTGATAATTTGCAGCTTTTGTAGCTTGTGCTGATAATTTGCAAAACCTTGGGACTATTCCAGCATCTCCGAGCTCCTCGATTGAATATCGCGCTTGCAGATGCTCACTTTTTGATGAATTCGCAGCCCTCAAGCTCGCTGTTGCTCATCGTCATCTTCTTCCTCTGCTTCCAACTCCACATCGATCGTGCTAGCAGCTGCTTATGGTTAATCCCACCCAGAAAATTCGCGATTCATCGAACTAGCAGGTGCAGCTTATGGAAGAATTCCAGCCACGAATGAAATTCGCACTTGTACACCTTCCTCTCTGTCGAGCTCTCGATTGATTGCGCTACCAGGTGTTTCTCGTGAATTGCAGCAAAGCAATTCGCTCTGGTAAATTGTCATCTGCTCCCCTCTGTGTCCAGCTGATGATCCGCGCTAGTAGGTTCGTAATGGTGAATTGTAGCCAGGAAATTCGCATTTGCAAATCGTCATCTGCTTCCTCCATGTCAAGCGCTTGATTGATCGCTCTAGCAAGTGGTTATGGTGATTGATTCTGAATCCAAGCTCCCAGCACGTCGTCGTAGGCTGGTTCGTCTGGCATTCTAGGAGTGATGGGCTATTTTGACCGTCTCCATGACACCCTCCGCCAGTCCCCCTTCAAACAGCAAGATGCGAAACAGCGCTCCAACCTCAACATTGCACAGTGTCAAGCTCTCTCCTCCTGTTTCTCTTCCAAGTTGGACAGATTCTTCGGCACACTTGATTGTCCTCCCTTCACAAAATTCTCCTCATCAGGTCCCCCTAAACGATGGTCTGCTTTGTACGACAAGACCCTTTCCAAGTGGTTGTCGAGTGGAAAGCATCATAGATCGGGTCCGGCACTCTTGAGCTCCGACAGCGTTTCGCAGACCCTCGAGGAGCTCCGGACTGCAGCGCAGTGCATTGAGGAAGTTTACCGAGTGATCAAAGAGGCTGAGAATTTTCTCAACATATGCAACAGCCCTCATTGGAGGAGGGCAGCCCTCACTTTTGGTCTTACCACAGAGGCACGCGATGTTCATATCCACGACCTCGTGTGGTGCCTCGCAGGATTGAAGCTTGCCTTGCATAGCGTCCGTGGGGTAGATCTGCAGTGTCAAGCGAGATTCGCCCGCATGGGAATTGCCGAATGCTATGCAGAGCTGGAAGCCTTATCATCTGAAGATTCACAATTCGTCAGAAGTGAAGAAGATGATCGGCAGCATCTCTTTTCAAGCTTAGCGCACATGAAGCAAAGGTACAATGGGATGACTCGTGTAAGTTAAAAACTAATGCACAGTGAAGAAAAGCATAAACATAAAACAACAGGTTTCTTGTTCCAGAAACTGACAATTCCATCGTTGCTGAGAGAGCTTGAGAGTGTGCCCTTGAATGCGAGAAAACCTCCACAGATTATGTGTATACGCAATGAAGACTTGATACTACCCTCTCCGCCTCGCTTGATTGCTCGGGGCAGTTCCGGGTCTGTGTACGAGGCAACTTGGTTTGGCATGAAAGTTGCTGTCAAGCAATTCGAATATAATACCAGCAGCGGCTTGTTTGAATATGAGGCATCCGTGCTTGTAGAACTGCAATGTCCCTTCATCGTTCAGCTAATCGGATGGTGTGTGGACAGTAAGAATAACACATGCTATCTGGTTATGGAGCTTGTCAAAAGCAACCTTCAATCTATGGTGGCAGAAAGGAGGATGGTTCGCAAGCCCCTACGGCTGCTTGTGCTGGTCGACTTGATGCTGCAAATTTCCAGGGGTATGGAATATCTGCACTCCAAGAAGATAATGCACCGAGATCTCAAGCCAGCTAACATCTTACTTGAGCCCCTCTCCTCGTGCAAGAAACTGACCCAGGAAGGCTATGGACGGGTGAAACTTTGCGACTTTGGTCTTGCCAGACTGCATCTTGAAAGCTGCAATTCGATGACTCCTCATGTGGGTACCACGTGGTACAGAGCACCAGAAGTTTGGCCCCGTCAAAATGGATGTGAAAACGAGTGTGTGAAATACTCATTTGAGGCCGATGTCTACAGTTTTGCTATGACATTTGCATATTGCCTCACAGGAAAACACCCATTTGCGAAGATCACGTCAGCACGTGTAGTGCTTGAGATGCTCGCAAACGGAGAAAGACCAGAATTGCCTGCAAGTTGTCCCCAGTTCTTGAAGGAATTTATCCAGAAATGCTGGTCACGAGATCCATCCTTACGACCTTCATTTTCCAGCATTACCATGGTATTAAGACAATTGAAGCTGTTTCTTATGAAAGCAAGGAGACCTGAACGACTATCAGAGTGCTTGCCCAGTGAGGAGGTTCTCCTTTCCAATCCTATGCTCTCCTATCAAGAGCTGTTGCAGGCAACAAATAACTTCACCAAACGTGTGCAGAACATCACCCTTGATTCTGTTTATTACGGAGTTCTCTGTGATGGAACTGACGTATTAGTTTACCACAAACAAAGTCTACTTGAGCCCAGAAAAGTCTGGGTTGAGGCAGCTCTCAAGTTCAATCTAAGGCATGGCAATATTTCTCGTCTGCGAGCTGTTTGCATTCATTGTTCTCAATGGTGGTTTGTATATGAGTAGTGTGTGCAAGGATCACTACACAGGTGGATACAGAATCCATGTGATGAATCCCTCGAGCCACTAGATGTGGGGACTTGTTGTAATATTGCTCTAGGTGTAGCATGTGGTCTTCAATTTCTGCATGCACAAGATGTTTTATGCAACCTCACAACAGAGAATATTCTGCTCGATGTAAATTTTGAGCCTCAAATATTGATCAATTCTCTACGGCACAAAGAGGAAGTAGATGGTCTGGCCTTCGATCAAACAGTTCTTGATGTGCAGTCCTTCGGCAGAATTGTTTCGAAACTCTTATCTCACCTTTGCAGTAGTGGCCTAGACTTAGCAAACCCGCTTTCCCAGGCTCAGGCTTGTATGCTGAAAGAAGTGGAAAGTTCCTGCCTACATACGGCAGACTTAGTGATTGATACTGTTGTAGAGATGCTAGAAAGACAATGTGGGGTTCATCCTACAAATGACTGTTTGGATTTCAATGGCAGCACGGGCGTACAAGAAGTGGAGGCTGAATACTCCTATACAACTACTCCATTTGAAATACTTGAATGCAGCACTGCCAAGGTCTGGTAAAACCTTGCCACTACGCAAAACAGTGAGGTCAATGAGGTTGGCATTGGTGCATTTGTACTTCACTCTTATTTACTTTTAGCCAGTTTTCACCCCTGTAGTACAGAGGCAAAATACCAGCTCCTCCATTCAAAATACTTGTACTATATAGCATTGCCAAGTTTCAGTATTGATCAATTCTCCAGAAACTTGACTGCATTCCAACAGGGAGTCCAGCAAGTTTTATTCTTGTACTTTTCGCCAGTTGGCACCCTATAGTAAAGAAATATTCCTGGATTTTACATACAAACCTTGCTGGGCAGCGCTCAAGCCTGATGATTTACACAATAGTACTTAGGATTGTTGAAAATGCTCTCATAGCATTAATATCGTTTCCAAAGCAGCTTACATTAATGCAATCTATTGTCTACCTCGCAATGCATAATAGAAACACATTAGTGAATGCTGAATAAGAAAAAATCTAGTTACACACCGATGACACAATGGAA
Organism: Dipteris shenzhenensis; assembly: GCF_047967505.1. Lineage (NCBI taxonomy): Eukaryota > Viridiplantae > Streptophyta > Polypodiopsida > Gleicheniales > Dipteridaceae > Dipteris > Dipteris shenzhenensis. The sequence goes on from NC_141620.1 coordinate 32,557,403, forward strand.
GAGAGAGAGAGAGGGGGGGGGGGGAGAACAAGCTTCCTAATGAAATCTTACACTAGAGATATGATAACTCCACTTATAATTGCTACAAGCGTAATCAGAGACCCTTCTCCTCCATCGCTCCAATAATTTTGCTACTCCCAGCTCATCAAACTGGGCTACCTATATTGCCAGCCCACATATAATGATGGAGAGCTACCAAGTGGTGGGCAGCCACCCAAATGTCTCGGATGGTCGCTAGGACTTCTCACCTTCCATTACCCATGTGCAAAGTGTTGAGATATCTTCACCACCCATCCTTTTCAAAATTTTGTTAAGTATTTACCATATCCCCCGTACTGAGCTCAACATGTTTTAAGAAGATTTCACTCATCACATATTGTGTTTGTTGCCTGGATTTGTTGATATATCTCATAGAGGGTCTCATTTTTTCCAAGGATATATTTCCTGCCACTTGCACCTTCCCTCACTATATATGAAAAATATATTTGATGGTACATAAATATGAAAAGCTATATGCAAGTCTTCCTCTATTTTCTCTCTCCTTTGTCTTCCTCGTGCCTTCTTGTTTTTTCTTCTTGAGCCTTGTTTGGCTTTAACCTCTTTTTTTATCATCCCAAAGGCACTGCAGTTCATCTTTTATGTTGTCAATGGGTGTAAGATAAGTTCCAAGTATTTCCTCTTGGTAAGCAATAGCATCCCACGAATCTTCTAAAGAAATAATTAACACTATTAATCAAATAACACAAAACAAATATAATTCCATGAGGTGTCTACGTAAGGACACGCCGAATCGCAACAACTATGTAACACACATTTAATCATAATACAACTATTCATTTCATCTACACCTCTATGCAATCTCTCTCTATCTTCCCCTTTTGCACATTTGTACATCTTTTGGCTTGTTTTGAAGGTCATTGTCGTTGAGGGGCATGCTTCCTTCTACATACTTCTCCTTTCATGGATAACCTAGTTTGTAAAGTATATTATTTTCAACTTGTACTGCAAAAATGAATGTATTGAGTTGGAATAGCATGGAGAAGGCAAGATATATATAGAAAACACTAGAATATAATATATATAACATAACTTCTTATTCTCATTTTTGTTTTAACACATATGACAGTAAAGATCAGTGAGCAAGTAGACACAGTTACAGGAGACCATTATTCAACAAATTAAGCACACAAGGACACAATCATGCAGAAACAAACACGCAGAGCATGCAATCAAGGACACTCAGTGTGCGGATGTCAGCATTACTATGGACTCACAGGCAATGCAAGGTAGAAAGATGGATGCACGCGTGAAAGAGAAACACACAAGAAATTGTAGCTGCAGGTGGGCTTGCCAACCACAAACAGTTTCAGATGAAATTATCAATCTACTCAACTTTCCCATGAATAGTGCTTGTAACTCGGACACCTTGGATGTTTCACTTGATTTCACTATGAGAGAAGGTTTCACACAATGAAAGCCCACCATGCATGGAGATTAAATCTCCACAATCCGATCAGACAAGATTATTCTCCATCTAAATGTCGGAACTTACCAACTAGGGTTAATCTTAGCCTATCCACGGACCCCTCCCTCAAATCCTCCATGTGGGGGAATGAACTGGAGTTGGGGATTCCAAGATGGAAAGTGCTCAGAATCCCCCCACGACTGTCAGCTGCTCACCAGATTCTGGGCACTTTCTAGCCTGGAATCCCCTCCCTCGACCCACTTTCCTATACTTCCGAGCCAATGGGTGATGGCCATCATCCAAAAGGTGGTATCAAGCGTTGTCGTCCTAGTTGGCCCAATAGGAGGGATGAGCACAGCTAGTGGACACATAAGAGTTTTGTCCGGCCCATGAAGACCACCCACCCCATCACACCTTGGTGACAACCGCCAGCCACCACACCTGGTAGCCATCCTCCAATTCTATTTGTTCCTCCATGGATAGGCGGGTGGTCTGAACCCACCCAAGGAAAAGTCAAGAGTGCGATGTTATCCCTACGTTACATTTGACATGAACATGAACATGCCACTTGTGCAGCCGACCACATTGGTAGGATCTACGATGGACTCAAGGTCAGCCAAGTTAGCCCCATTCACCTTCCTTTGTGTGGCACAGTGGTCCCAACAACATAAATGCTCACTCAATTGACAAGCTTCTGACGTTTCTGAAGTAAATGCAACCTTAGGATTGGCAAACCCTAAATGCCCGAGGAGAATGAGGAAAAGTGAGTTTCCAACATTAGGGCACTGTAGCGCTAGTTTTTGGCATGGTGGTTGGGTTGGCAATGAGGTGAAAACGAGTATGGTAGTAGCAATCTTTTTGGGCATTCATGTCCATGTAGGGAACGTCCTCTTAGAGCGCATTCCCATGCCATGCCAAGCTAGCATATTTGCTTGAGCTCTCCCCAAGACGTGGCTTTTGTTCCAACATTGTTACTACTTGCTAGGAAAATTGTCCCTGCCATGTTCTACAGAGAAGGGCCCTACCTACAATGAGCTTGTCTGTGCGTGGCAGCCTAGCTCCTGAATGCCCACATAGAATAGCAATTTTCCTATCTCCCACAAAGCATAGATTTGCCACGTGTAAGAATAGTTTGAAGGGGAGCACCATTTTGTAGTAATCCCTGGCCACAAATATGGTAGCATGGGAATATGCTCTTATGCCACTCTTGATAGCAGCGACCCTACAAGACAAAGTGATTCATGCCTTCTAGATGTCCTATATGAAAACAATATTGCTCAACGTGGCTCGGCTCAGGTGACCTCTTGCTACCTAGCAACGTATGACACGAGCAGATGTGCCCCTCATAGTTGGCCATCTGTGTGCGAGTGAGGTGTATGGGGACAAAACTAGGGAAATTTAGTTTTAAAGAATGTTTCCTCAAGGTGGTCACGAAAGATAGTTAGGTTCATTAATTGAAGGAGATTTATTAATTTGGCAGACTTGGGGCCATAGCCGAAGTAGAGATAGATGGGATCCATCAATGTGCAGACATGAAACAAATGTGGGAAAATCCCATTCATCCACTCCTTGGCACTTCTTCCCCCAACCACTGGTGGAAAGTGAAAATGTAGGAATCACCATCGAAGCAACCTTCCCTTTAGAACAAGGGACTTTTAAAATCAAATTTGCAACATGTATATGTTTAGAAGAGGGGGGGAAATTATACCAAAAAACATACAATTTTAAATATAGGTGTATTTTAAATGTATGCTTGCTCGCAAGTGTTTGATTGTATTTTACAGAGATATTGCCCCTAGTAGTATTGGTTTGCTTATTGTTGATGAATTCTTGTTGCTGATGATAACTCCCCATGTTGCACTAGTAATTGCAAAAAACATAAAGAACCTTTAATTTGTCAAATTCTTGTGCTTACTGAATGTACAAACTTTGGAATAATGGTGTTGAGCATTGACTTATCACTTCAAGGATATGGAAAACTCCTATTAATCGAGGATTTTGTTTGATGCACATAAACCTTGATGGTTGATTAGCTGTCCAATAGTATGTTATTTGGGCATTAATTGTTGCTCAATTGAAATCATGACTAATGATACTCCTTTCTGATGTTGATCACTTTTACTACTTTGTTGAGGTTGCTACTTGATTTTGAATATGGATTCAAATGTAAATGGACTTGCACAAGTTAACTAAACCGATGTGACTTGCTCTACAAAGTTCCTTGAATTGAACTTGAATTGAGCTAAAGATACTCGTTGATGAAGATCATGTGCTCTTGATCAAGAACTACCTTAAATGATGATGCCCATGGGTGTTTGTGCCGTTTAACAAAAAATTAAATGTTGAATTTTATGTGGGCCCATGGTCAGCCCTAGCAAAAAGAAGACCTTTTCAAAATTTGGCCAATCATGGGGCACATCGCCCTTGGCCTATGCTGTACATAGCAAAGATAGCACCTACCCGGGTGCAAGTTTACTCGGACCTTTAGTAAGGCATGACTAACTAGCAGGTTGTTTGAACTGATAATCCCGATTAGATCTCGAAGATTACATTTGACCATGGCCAACATGGCCAATTCCGAGAATACCATCTGCACTTGGTATTGAAAGATCATCTTATTCCAGAACTCCCACATTACCATCTGTACTGCCGAGTAGTTGCATGTCCAATTAATGACTAACATAGATGGAAGCCTATATGTGTCACCCATGAGCAAGGTCCATGTGAGCCTATGTAGAACTGAGAATGAGGCTCGATTTCGATAGTGTCGCCTTGAGCTTATGCCACCTAACCAATTCTATGGATTTTCTACGCAATAGGCACATTGGGTTTATCTAAATGTGTTCGGCCAGTTTGCATCTCACCGGCAAGCATAATTCAAGGTTTTCCATAGAATCTTGCCTTCCTTGCAATGCAACCCTTCCAAATTCTTGCATCCTTGCCTTCCACCATGTGTGGATCTATGTACAAGGAGTGAGAGTTGGCTAAAATGACTAAAAACAACCTTGGTTGCCAAATGTTAATGAAACCTTGCCCCCGAGGTGGTCACTCTCTAAAATCCCAAAAAATACGTGTGAGCAAGCATGCATTAAAATACCCCTATATTTCTTAGAACCAAGAAAATCATAGAAATTATTAATAGCCAAGAAAAGGGACTTTTCAGAATTCGGCTACTACAGATATCTTTTGTGCAAAAACCAGACGATGAATAGCAATGAAAAAGTTGGCAACAAGTAGTAGTTGTATACACAATTCCTTGTGAGAACAATGCAATCAACATAGTATATATAAACAACTCTTGGTAATTGATGAAATAGTAGTAGCAAATACACTTCTTCACAACAATCATGATTCACAAAAATATTCATCGCCTATCAACCTATTGAGATGCTTCTGTCATAAGAGCCTTCATAGAGTTGATATCTAGTTGCAATGGTAACAGCGGCCAAGAAGGGACCGATAGTCATTCATAGCATAGAATACAACAAGATGGAGCTCGTAGTAGAATACAACAACGTCCATGATACAAGCAGCCCAAGTTGAAATGTGGCCAACAACAAGAAGGGTGATTGAACAACCAGTTATGAAAAGAGGCATCTCAAAAGGGCTACAAATGGCCACTGTATGGAAGGGGGGAGAAGAACACAAGATCTAATACCATGTTGAAACTAGAAAGAGAGATGCATACTATGGAGGAAGAAGCTCAAGTGGGAGAGAAGGAGGGAGAAGATAAGGTGGAGAAGACCACACAAGAAAATAGAGCCAACACATAAAGTGGTATTAACTTGATATCAGCCTTACAAGATAAGACTCTTTGTGAGTTCCACACACACACACAAGGTACCAAACATGTCCTCCATACATATCCAAATCCAATCCAAAATATTATCCTCCAATTGTCTTGATGTTCAAATCTCAACTTTGAAACGGGTTTTCAAAAGGAGAAGATGTCTAAAATAAATCCATCATTTGTGCTTTAACTATATCTCCATCTAGTAGTCTTCGATCGAAAAAATGAATAAATATATTCATTTGAATACCCTTGCTTTCTTCACTGTAGCCAACCATGATGCATTTACGTGACTTTGCATCTAGTTTTCTATGATGGCTATCAAGTATGTGGGCATATGCTATGCAACCAAATATGTGAAGATGCCCAATGCGTGGCTTGTGTCCAGTGAATGCTTCATAAGTTGTCATACACTGTATCGGTTCGGTTGAAGGCCAATTAAGCAAGTAGTTTGCAGTGGCTATTGCTTCTGCCCAATATTAATTGGAAGATGCTTCTCACTAAGTATTTCTTAAGCACTATCTGCTAAAGTACTATTCTTCCTTTTAGCTCATGAATTCTGCTAAGGAGTATCTGCACAAGTGAATTGTCTTTGAATGCCATAACTTCTACAAAAATTCATGAATGCTGAAGGCATCTATTCACCTCCTCTGTTTGATCTCAAGACTTTGATCTTTCTGCCTGTTTGGTTTTCTACCATGGCTTTGAATTCTTGAAATTATGCAAAACACTTTAGATTTCTTTTTCAAAAGTAGACCCAAAAATATCTGATGTAGTCGACAATGAAAATCAAATAGTACAGTGAACTGCGAGTCTGGGTATAACCCCATACATGTGTATGTATCAAATCAAGAGTACCTCTAGATCAAGAGGTGCTTCTGCCAAAGCTGGTTTGCTTTTGTTTACCGAAGTAGCATGCTTCGCAAACTTTTCCAAGAAACTGTAGCTTAGGAATTCCAATTGTCATATTTTGATTTATGAGCTCTATCAAACTTTTGAAATTGACACGTCCATATCTCTTGTGCCATTTTGTAGAAAGTGGCATCTGTTGCAGTTGAGTTGACATGGCATGAAAATCTGGTACTGTGGCTAGCATTCTAAACAAGCATCCTTCCTTAACCGATTTTCCTACTAGCTACTGATATCCTCTAGATTTGTCTCTGATAGTGAATTCATCTCCATCAAAGATGACTCGATAGTTGTGTTCCATCATTTGACCTACTGACAAGAGATTTTTGCAGAGTTTCGCAACATAGAGTACATCTTTCACCAATACTTTCATACTAGTGAAATTGTTCATAGGGACAATGCCTTTTCCTTGAACTGGAATCGGTGTATTATCTGCTGTGTAGATGACATTCTTCTATCCTTCTAAAGGTTTCATCTCTGTGAACCATTATTGATGCTTTGTCATATGAGATGATGCACCAGTGTCGATGTACCAAGGATCTTGATCTGCTTGGTCAACTTGATAGCTAAAATCCTCTTTTGAATTGCAATCAGTGTTAAGATACACTATATTAGTCTTTTGCATTTCCTCGCTTGTAAGAAACATGTTCTCAGGTTCATTTGCATAATGGCTGTGACTATAATGTCCATCATGATGATTTCCTCTTCCTGAAAAATTCTCTTGATTGTTGCTGCTGGATTGGCCTCCTTGGTCGTAATGCTTCTTACGGCAATCTCTTTCATAATGTCCAAACTTATGACAGTAGTTGCATTGAATGTTTGACACGTTGGTGGATGCATTCCCTCGTCCTTGGAATCTTCCTCGATTGGAATGATTTCCTCTTTGATGATGCTAATGTTGTGAGGATGATGTCGATGCTAACTTTGCTGATGACTATGTTGCTGATGGTGACCACTTCGCTGGAATGATCTGCCTCTGCCTCTACTTCTATCTGAAGCTATGAATGCTTGATGATTGGAATGACCTTTGCATGTGTCAATGGCCCAAGTCCTAATTTCTTCACCAAGTAAAATTGACTGGAGCTTTTTCAGTGTTGAAATTTGCCGTTGGCTGGCAATTTCCAACTACTGTGAGTTGATTGTTGCAGTCTTTGATTTTGAGTACATAAGCATGACCGGTTTCATTGATGTTGTGAAAACTATGGTTGATTTGGCTTCTCAGTGTTCTTGTACTCGTAGAGAGATGCGAACATATCCCAAGCGATGGGAGGGGGAGATCTTCCACTCGACACCTCAACTCTGCGACGTCTTCCAAGGTTGATAATGACTCACAAATGATCCTCCAGCTGCCAGTGAAGGTTCAGTACTGATGGGGACATGAGAACTCGCGGATGGAGACTTCCTGCAAATCAAAAGTATCATATTTGACGGTCCTTGTTTATTTTTGAGCGACCGCGGCAGAGTGAGAGAGAGAGCGAGCAATGCTCTATAGCTGTGACGCGAAGGTGGCAAAAGGTGGCCTAGTGGTGGAGGCATTTTTCGTGCTTGAAGCTTTTCCGTGCTCACATTCAAATCCAAGCACCGGTGCATTGCTAAGATTGAAAGGAAGACCCACTGATGTTATCGTAACGTTTCCGTTTGATCGACATCCTCCAACCGTCATTGTCCTTTGATTATCCTCCTGATCGACATCCTCTCACCTTCATTGTCCTTTGATCAATCTACCCTCCCCTCCCTCCATTCTTGCCGTTTGATATCTCCCCCTTCCATCTCTCACCTTCATTGTGGTAATTAGCAGCTTATCGAATCTCGATTCGAAATCCCAACACACCTTCACTCCGAACTTGTCATACCGCTTGTCTGGTGCTGCAGTTGTGGAGTGAAGTTCTTCAGCTCGCGACGAATTACCAAGCCCGGAATTAGGGGCAGAGAAGAGCTGGCTGGTGCCTACAGGATTCAATTTTCTCCACAATAAATAACGAGGTATGCGCTTACGTGCAGGTGCCTTTTGTAGCGCTCTTGAGCTTCCGAAAAAGGCCGTGCTATTTCTCCTACGTATAGGTACCATCCATGGTGACATTCCTCTACTATTAATGTGACATTTCCTTATATCCCTCTCTAAAAAACCGTTGGAAATACAAATGTTTTTTGCGATTTTTTCCAAGTGATTCCGGTTGACAATAAGTTGAAAATGGTGTTAGTTTCGGAGTTTTAGGGCCGGTAGACCTAATTTTGTAAGTCTTCGCACAAGAATCGAATACAATGCTTTGAATGTGTGATTCTTCCACTTCTTGGATCTCGACGCAAAAAAATATGCGAAAGAGACTTTGACATTCTGGTGCTCCATGCACTGCATAAATCAACGACGGAAGGCGGGCGACCTGTTGTGATCAATATCAGCTTGACTGATAGCATGGAGACTAGACTTGCTCTATTAACGTTATTCCATGAGATCTCTGCCCCCCTCTCTCCTCATTCGCAGCTCATTGCTTTTCGGTCGATCTTTTTGTTCTTCGCCAGCACCACAGTCGTCTCCAAGAAACGTCCTTCGCCAGGTTCTTTCCCTCCTTTATTTCTCGTATTTTATGTGTGTGACGTTCTTTCCCCCCCGTCATTTTCTCTCGTGTTTTGTGTGTGTGAGAGAGAGGAGTGCAACTCGCTATATTTTCACTTATCTTTGCTTCGTTTCCCACTCATGTATGTGTGTGTATGTGTGTTGTGAGTGAGAGAGAGAGAAGTACTACTATGCGATATGCTCATTTATATTTGCTTCGTTTGCCATCTTAGTACATGCGTGTGAATGTGTGTGTGAGAGAGAGACACGACTGCGACTCTTATATTTACTTCGTTTGCCAACTTTGGACATGCGTGTGAATGCGTGTGTGTGAGAGAGAGAGAGACACGAGTCTGTGTTTCTTGTATGCTCACTTATACTTGCTTCCCCGGCACCTCTTTTCGTATTGTCTTTGACCTCCAGCCGTTCCAGGCCTTCTCATTCTCGGGAACCTCCTGCAGCTCCGAGTCAAAAACCCCTACAAAACGTTCGACTCGGTGCAGACACGCTTGTCATCATCAATTCCTCCAAACTCGCCGAAGAGGTCTGGACGTTTCTCCCTCAATCACCACGTAATTGCTGATTATATTTCGTTCCTTAGTTATTCTCATGGATGCATATCTCTTACCTACGTGTTCCCTGTGCGTAGACCCTTATTACCAAACATGATTCGATCTCTTCCAAGAAGATGTCCAAGGCTTTTGACATTCTTACCAAGCACAAGCAGATAGTTGCAGTGTCTGACTACACGGACGAATACCGGATGCTCAAGAGGGTGCTTGTCAACAATCTTCTTGGCCAAATCCCACAGGTGAACTCGTACTCGCACAGTCGCTCTGTTCCTTGCAGCAGTTCCGTAAAAGAATCAGACTTTCGCCTTTGTTGCTTGGCCCTCGAATTTTCCGCGGGATTTTACAGCATCTTTTGCTCATTTTCTACAAAAGAAGACTCAGGAACTACGCAGAACCCTGTCAAAGAAATTCCTTCAAGGAATATACAAGGAGATCCAGGCGTCCCCTGGAACAATCGGTTGTTTGAACATCAGAGAGCATGTCAAGAAGGCATTGTTCCCATTTGCAATGTACCAGGTAAATGTCTGAAGGCATTATGTGTAAATCGTTGAAGCTTCAGATGTCCGAAAAGATTGTAATATAAGAGCTCCTTTTTATCCTGCGAGTCTTGGGACGGGATCCTGAATCTGTATTTGTAAAGGGGATGGGGCGGCATGTTTCAAGATGGGAGATATACGAGATTCTCGTCGTAGACATTATGAAAACAACTCTAGCAGTCGATTGGAGAGACTTCTTCCCAGCCCTGAAATGGATTCCTAACAAGGCATGGGAACATACAGTAAACACAGTCGAACAAAAACGCACAGCGGTGCTCCGCGCTCTGATCGAAGAGGAGAGGGACCTGTTAGATAAAGGGAAGGTAATGCACAGGGATGGATCCTTGATGGTGGGATTTTGGTGACGTATTTTGAACTTTGCAACTTTGCTTGATGCATTGCAGAAGCCAGATTGTTTTCTCGACACATTACTGACGCAGTATGCCGATCTCACTGAAACGCAACGGGAAATGCTACTGTGGGAGCCGATTATCGGAAGCACAGACACGTCTCTTGGAGTGGGCTGTGTTCGAACTTGCTCAGAGACCAGACGTGCAGGTAATTAACAAGCTACGTATATTCGGATTGTCGAGGTGGTAATGAAATCAATTTTGTCAAAAACATTTTTCTTAACACCCACAAAAATATTGTCTAAAATTTAAAGGTATACAACATTCTATTTAAAAACTTAATTTCCAAAATTTGTCATCTCTTATCTCTTATATCTCTTACGGCGGTAAATCCCGTAAGTGAGAGGAGGGAGGCTCGCAGGAGGTCCGGTGAGAGGAGGGAGGCTCGCGGGAGGAGTGGAGGCATCTAAACCAAGGAGGTTGCATCCCGTACGTGTGAGGAGAGAGGCTCGGGGATAAAAGCAGAGGTCTGGCGAGTGGCGACCACGCAGAACGGGGCAGTGGCACAGCGTCAGCAAGGACTGGTAGAGGCAGTGTCTGGTAGAGGCAGCAGACTGCCAGACACTGCACGGACTAGAGTGGGGGCGATGGAAAGTGGGGGCGATGGCTAGAGAAAATGGGGCGACGGCTGGGGTAACTCTGGCTGCACACGTGGCTCCATGCGAAGGGCCATCAACGAGGGACATGCAGTCTTCCAGAGCCATCGCGTCAGCGTGCAAAGGCTGCAGTGCAGCGTGCACCGCGCGCGCGAAAATCGATGCATGGCAGAGGCAGACTACCAGACACTACGCAGACCAGAGTGGGGGTAGACTAGAGGGGGCATGATGTGAACTTCGAGAGCAACACCAGGTGGCATGGCGGCATGAAAGATAGGGAAGCTCCGAGTTACCACATGGCATGGCCCAGTGTGGGAGTAGAGAGACATCATGGAGGCAGTGCACAGAGGGTGCACGGATCGGTATCATTCATGAGGACAGGGTTGGCGGCTGTTGTAGGTGCACTATGCTGTAAATGCATGGCGGCGAGGTTTTGAACGACTGCGCGACGTGCCAACCCACCTGGGCACCCGCCTTCTCTCCAGAGTCGCCTCTCACTCCAGCCTCCTCCACTTTCACCGCCCCTGCTCCAACCTCCTCCAAATTCCCCATCTGACGGCGTTTTGACTCCTGCCTCCCCTCCGTTCTAACTCTGATTTGCCTCCCCTTCGTTTCACCTCGTGCCTGACAACACGCGCGCCACCTCTGTTCTTCCAACACCTACCTACCCTCTGTTCTTCCAACACCTGCATGACAGTGATCGTCCCCTTTCACATCTTGACAGATTTCTGGAGTCTCTTGACATCTTGACAAACGGAATCTTGGTTGGAGCGGACGGAATCAATCAAGCTCTCCTATGTTCCATTGGAAAAAAGGCATAGTCTTTCTTTTTACATCACTGCATGCTCTCTCTCCCTCTCTCTCTTACTCTCTACGTTTTTAGGATAATTTTTTAGGATAAAAACTCTCTCTCTCACTCTCTACATTTTTATCCCTATCTCTCTCTCTCTACGTTTTGAGGGAGAGCAAAACGTAGAGAGAGAGAGATAGGGATAAAAACATAGAGAGAGAGAGAGAGATCTACGTTTGGTCTCTCTCTCTACGTTTTTATCCCTAGAGAAAAATGGAGAGAGAGAGAGAGAGAGAGAGAGAGAGGGGGGGGGATAGGGACAAAAACATAGAGAGAGAGAGAGATAGGGATAAAAATGTAGAGAGAGAGAGAGAGGGATAAAAACCTAGAGAGTAAGAGAGAGAGAGAGAGAGAGAGAGAGAGATTTTGATTTTAATATGTTTTTAATTAAAATGAGAAAATTTATGGCACTTTTAGATACTAATATTTTTAGCATAATATAAACATGTCTTGAATGTGGACAGAGAGAGAGAGAGAGAGAGAGAGAGAGAGAGAGAGAGAGTGAAAGAGAGAGAGAGAGAGAGAGAGAGAGAGAGAGAGAGAGAGAGATTTTAATATGTTTAACGTTTTAATAGCATTTTTTAGCATGTTAAAACATCTATGGCACTTTTTAGATACTAATATTTTTAACGCTTTAATATTTTATAAAAATTTTAAATACATTTTATGATCATCTTAGTTCCATGATCATTTAACATAATAATATTATAATATGTTTTTAAGATAATAAATTTAATCTAAAATAGAAATTTATTATGTTTTTAAGATACTATTTTTAAAGATGTTTTGAATGAAGCAATTAATATTTCTAATGTTTTGAAAAAATGTTTCAAGATGATTTTAATAATATATTTATATACGATTTTACCATGTTAGAAACATTTATGGCATTTTGAGATACTAATATTTTCAACATTTTAATAATATATTTTTATAATTATTTTAAATATAATTTATGACCATATTAGTTCCATAATCATTTAACATAATAATATTATAGTATGTTTTTAAGATACTATTTTTAAATATGTTTTTAATGAATCAATTTGATAATAATAATTAATATCAATGATGTTTCAACATGTCTCTCTCTCTCTCTCTCTCTCTCTCTCTCCACAGTCAAGAACATGTTTTGTGGACATGTTCTTGACTGTGGAGAGAGAGAGAGAGAGAGAGAGAGAGAGAGAGAGAGAGAGAGAGATTTTAATATGTTTTTAAAACAAAAACATTTATGGCATTGAGATGTATAGTAAAATCGAATGTTTTTAAGATACTATTTTTTAGGATGTTTGCTCTCTCTCTCTCTCTCTCTCTCTCTCTCTCTCTCTCCACAGTCAAGAACATGTCCACATATTATGGACATGTTCTTGACTGTGGAGAGAGAGAGAGAGAGAGAGAGAGAGAGAGAGAGAAAGAGAGAGAGAGATTTTAATATGTTTTTAAAATAAAAACATTTATGGCATTGAGATGTATAGTAAAATCGAATGTTTTTAAGATACTATTTTTTAGGATGTTTTTAATGAAGCAATTTAATAATAATTATTTTTTTTTTAATGTTATGAAAACATGTTTTAAGATGAAATTTAAGACATTTTTTATGATAATATGCTAGGCCGCTCCTATTGATAGCTACCCAGGTGAAGTGCCAGCTCTCCCTCGAGCAGACGGAATCTTGCCTCGAGTGGACGGAATCGATCGAGCTCTCCTTGGGAACAAGGCATAGTCTTTTTTTTAGCATGCTCTCTCTCTCTCTCTCTCTCTCTCTCTCTCTCTCTCTCTCTCCACATTCAAAAACATGTTCTTGAATGTGGAGAGAGAGAGAGAGGGAGAGATTTAGATTTTAATATGTTTTTAGATACTAATACTTTTAACGTCTTTTTTTTAGCATGCTCTCTAGATTTTAATATGTTTTTAAAACAAAAACAGTTATGGAATTTTTAGATAATAATATTTTTAACGGTTTTTTTTTGGCATGGTATCTAGATTTTCGGGGGGAGAGGAGGGGGGGGAGGGATGTATGTTTAACATATTGCCATATCTTTTAAAAAATGCATGAAATGGGCAATAATGATCGACATTTCTTATACTTTATAAGGACAAACCTTCATTGAGAATGTGTTATAATGTAGGGCAATAGGTTAGGGGCTAATGGTGAGAAAAATAAGGTATATTCCTGAGATATTCCTTGAGGCAGTAAATCCCATACGGGCAAGAAGGGAGGTTCGTGGAGGTTCAGTCGAACATTCTAGAGGTTTGGGGGAGGAGGAGGGAGGTTTAGGGGAGAGAGGGGGCTTGGGGAGGGAGTTTCGTGGTAATTAAATTTAAATGCTATGAAAGATGGAGTGGTGCTATGAAAGAATGTTTTTAAAACAAAAACATTTATGGCATTTTTAGATACTAATATTTATATATAGAGACGTCGGAGAGAGAGAGAGAGAGAGAGAGAGAGAGGTGATGGTGAGTAGAGGTGATGGAGAGTTTGGGAGTAGGTACACCACAGGGAGAAACCAAAAAAAGAATCATTTATTTCGGGGGAGAGGAGGGGGGGAGGGATATATGGTTGACATATTGCCATATCTTTAAAAAAATGCATGAAATGGGCAATAATGATCCACATTTCTTATACTTTATAAGGGCAAGCCTTCATTGAGAATGTGTTATAATGGAGGGCAATAGGTTAGGGGCTAATGATGAGAAATAATAAGGTATATTCCTTGAGAGAGAGAGAGAGACACATCATAGACCCCATGTGCACACTAAAACATGCCCAAAGGCCCAACACACATATATGTGTAGACACACCATGCCATATTCAGACACATAGGCACATACAAACATAGTTGTTCGTTATAATAATATATAGAGACGCGGGAGGGAGGGAGAGAGAGAGAGAGAGAGGTGATGGTGAGTAGAGGTGATGGAGAGTTAGGGAATAGCTGCATCACAAGGAGAAACCAAAAAGAGAAGCATTTATTTTGGGGGGAGAGGAGGGGGGGGAGGGATGTATGTTTGACATATTGCCATATCTTTAAACAAATGCATGAAATGGGCAATAATGATCGACATTTCTTATACTTTATAAGGATGAGATAAGGACAAACCTTCATTGAGAATGTGTTATAATGTAGGGCAATAGGTTAGGGGCTAATGGTGAGAAATAATAAGGTATATTCGTTGAGGCAATAAATCCCATACGGGGGCAAAAAGGGAGGTTCATGGAGGTCTGGTCGAGCATTTATTTCGGGGCGAGAGGAGGGGGGGGAGGGATGTATGTTTGACATATTGCCATATCTTTAAAAAAATGCATGAAATGGGCTATAATGATCCACATTTCTTATACTTTATAAGGGCAAACCTTCATTGAGAATGTGTTATAATGGAGGGCAATAGGTTAGGGGCTAATCATGAGAAATAATAAGGTATGTTCCTTGAGAGAGAGAGAGAGACACATCATAGACCCCATGTGCACACTAAAACATGCCCAAAGGCCCAACACACATATATGTGTAGACACACCATGACATATGCGGACACATAGGCACACACAAACATAGTTGTTCGTTATAATAATATACAGAGACGCAGGAGGGAGGGAGAGAGAGAGAGAGAGAGAGAGAGAGAGAGAGAGGGGGAGAGAGAGAGAGAGGTGATGGTGAGTAGAGGTGATGGAGAGTTCGGGAGTAGCTGCACCACAAGGAGAAACCAGAAAGAGAAGCATTTATTTTGGGGGGAGAGGAGGGGGGGGAGGGATGTATGTTTGACATATTGCCATATCTTTAAAAAAATGCATGAAATGGGCAATAATGATCGACATTTCTTATACTTTATAAGGGCAAACTTTCATTGAGAATGTGTTATAATGTAGGGCAATAGGTTAGGGGCTAATGGTGAGAAATAATAAGGTATATTCCTTGAGGCAGTAAATCCCATACGGGCAAGAAGGTAGGTTCATGGAGGTTCGATCGAGCATTTTGGAGGTTCTCTTCCCTCCCTTGTCTCTATATATTATTATAATGTTAGAAAAATTAGTTGGGCATGAACAACTATGTGTGTGTGTGTGTGTGCCTATGAAAGATGGAGTGGTGTATCATATGATGTTTTATATAGTTTCCTTATAGCTTAGAGTAGCCATCCATAGTAATCTATTTGTTCGTAAACTATAAAAGTGCATCGTGATTTGAGAGTATAATATGCATTTGCTTTAATAATATATAGATAAACGATAGAAGAAAAATGGAATTAGTTTTTATTTAAAGTGTGTTAGAGTCTCTCTCTCTCTCTCTTCCTAATATTTGTATTCTACTTGCATATATGTAACAAGAAGGTGTCACTCTCCTCTTTAGATTGGTTTGCTAGGAGAGATAAACTGGACAATTTTTCCTTTTATATTCTTTATTATATGCAAACCACTTTGGTTGTGTGTCTGTGTTTCACACCCAAAAAAAAGAATGTGTGTATCTCTCTCTCTCTATCTCCCTCTCTATCTTTGATAGGGAGTTTAGATAGAGATGTGTCCAAAGCCAAGGGTGGTGGGCATTCCATAAATTTTAGGCAGTGTTGGTAATTAGACTTGGTGTATAATGATGCATGGGGAAGGTAGTAGGGTTGAAAAGTTTGTTTCTGGCCGTTGATGAGAAAGGCATGATGTAGCTTAGAGAGCAGGTTTGGGTTGTAGGATTGAGAGGGAGAAGGACATTGTTTGGGGCATATAGACCTTGGGAATGTGCCTGTAGATGAGTATGGGAGGTAGAAGAAGCATTTGTAAATCGATATAGCTTGCATCATAGCTTAAAGGAGATGAGGATTCTTCAACAGGAAGTTCAGCATTAATTAAGCATCCAATATAGGAGACTTTGATAGATGTCTAGGAATAGATAGAAATGTGTCCAAAGCCAATGGTGGTGGGCATTCCATAAATTTTAGGTAGTGTTGGTAATTAGACTTGGTGCATGATGATTCGTGGGGAAGGTAGTAGGGTTGAAAAGTTTGTTTGTGGCCATTGATGAGAAAGCCATGATGTTGCTCAAAGAGAAGGTTTGGGTTGCCAAATGGATGTCGGGAGGGGTGAGAGGGAGGACATTGTTGGGGGGTATGTAGACCTTGGGAATGTCCATGTAGATGAGGATGGGAGGTAGAAGAAGCATTTGAAAAACGGTGTAGCTTGCATCATAGCTTAAAGGAGATGCCCTTCTTCAATAGGAAGTTCAGCATCAATTAAGGATCCAATGTAGGAGGCTGTGATAGATGTATAGGATTTGTCTCAATCTTTAAAGCCTTGAGTCTAATGCAATTTGACAACTGAGTCAATATACATCCCTAAAAATGTTTTTCTATTTCTTCCGCAGTTTGCAAGGATGACTTCTGCCATTGTTCCCCGCATTGAAGAGGAAATTTCTGGCATTGTGGTGCCGTCCTTTTGTGAATGACGAAGTGTGTATGCAATGCAACAAGTTGCAAGGGCAGAGAGTTCTACGATTTCTGACATTGTCGTGTCATCTTTTCATGAACGACGAAGCCTTCGTGCAATGAAACGAGCGGCAAGAGCGAGGACTTCCATTGGTGGGACAAATCAGACAGCTAAGTGCTTCGCCAAACAAAATGGTGTTACTGTTAAGTCCATCCATGAACATCGCACTTTTGCTATAATGAAACGTTTTAGAGGGGAGGTACCTTCCACTCGTGCAACAAAGTATGCAAGGAAGTGTCTGTCATCTTCAAGGCAATATGGTCTCTCTATTAAGCATCCTTTGAAGTCCATTCAAAATGTATGCAAGCATAATGGTGATGTGAATGCTATGAATACAAGATATCTAACATCCTTATGGAGAGAAGTCCATCCTAAAAATGATGGAGTGGTAACAGAGGGTAGGGCTGCATCCTCTAAAACTCTCATTAAGAGGATTGCTCATATTGAGAATAATGTAAATGACACGAACCAGTATGTATGACAACTTTTAGGGGGGGGTGAAGAAGGCTCAGTAGTATGTGATAGAGGATGTAGGTTGCAAGTTGACATGCTAAAAGAGCAAGTTGATTTGTTGTGCACCGAGGTGTCAACATTCAAAATTGGTTTGAAGAGGCTAACAGCCTTGATGACAAGGATGAGCCGTAAGTTGGAGCGCATTATAGCTCATGAAAATTGAGATGGTTTTGGGACTTCTATATTGCTTTTTGTAAAGGATCGCAAAGTTCTTCTATGTTATTTGCATACTGGGGTCAATCTTAAGTTATTTAGTAGGAGAGCCTTTTGTGCCTACGACACAAAACTTCTGTATTTGGTTTTCAATTGCAATAATAAATTTTTTTGAGCTTTCTTATCTTTATTTGATATATGTGGCAATGTAAGTCAAATTAATGTAAATAGAAATACATGGATATCTATGAGCTACAATTGATGGAGTATCGCTATATGTCATGGAAGGTAAGGAAGAAAGTTCGATGAGTGAAATATATGTGAGTAACCTTGAATGATCCTAAGTCCTTCAGATACATTTATTTAATGCACTCTCTTTTTGAGTACATATTTAATTATGATATTAGCGTATGTCATGCATGTAGATACATACGTACACACAACTTACCTACATATATCACTCATGTTCATGTACTCACACCCTTATGTTGTTCATCTTAGTTCCCAATCTTTGTATTTACTAGAATACATGTTACAAGAATATCTGATCATCATACTCTTTAGGTTGCATCTACATACATGGCATTGAGTCTTTCCATACATATGTTTGCATGAATTTACACATATATGCGTGCAATTATGCACTTATGTGCATGCACTCATACCCACAAAGCATTTACACCTACATATGTTTCATGGATGCATATCTTAAGCAAAAAGATTAAAGCTTCATGCCACGAAATTACAATAGGAAGTTATAGGCTATTTTTGCATTTTGCATTGTCAAGCATTCCATTTAGCATGCATGAATATTTCTATTAGTTGACTCCATTTGGCATGCATCATTACTTCTACCAAATGAGTCCATGTACACTCCATTTATTTGATTGAAAATTTAATCCTTTGCCTTATATGCCATAAATCCCAAACCTTATATATATATATATATATAGAGAGAGAGAGAGAGAGAGAGAGAGAGAGCGAGAGAGAGAGAATAAGATATATATAGCTGTCTTCATAAACAGATAATGGCAAAAGAAACAAGTTGTAACACGAGAAAATTATGGGATTCAACACGCATGGCACGTCGCAGTATTGCCAGACAGAGAACAATGTTGAAAAAACAAGGTTTTAGACACATGGAGCCAATTGTAGAGGTTGTTCATAGACAACATAATCAAATGCAGGGACATAATGATGTACAATGGAATGTAGATAAATTAACTTCTCTTGATAAGAGAAGTTTATTGCGTTCAACACATAAGGCACGTCGCAATGTTGCTAGACAAAGAACAATGCTCAAAAAGCAAGGTACGGGTACAACTATGGAATGCATGAGTACGGAGTTTGCTGATAGTCTTAGAGAAGGGAATGTTTTTTGTAGTGCAATTAGAAGTGTGAGAGTGCAGCCACGTGCAAGCATGGATTCTCACTTTGTAGAGCTAGCAGAATCTACTTTTTGCCCCGATGGTGCACTGACTATGCAGCATTGTGTTGTTGGGGGAAGAAATACAATAGATGCTCCAGTAATAGGTACAACAATTCAATTGGATGTAGTTAGAGATTATGGGCAGTCAAGGGCATGAGAGCATGTTGTTGGCAGCAATAGGAATGCATGTTTAGGGTCTAGGGGGATCCTATCTATCCTACATCGATTTCCATTAAGGGATGACATAGGGCACCCATCTTTGTATCCATTAGTTTCCAATAGTCCTGTTGTTCATTCACTTGGAGGTATGGATTGCATATGCAGTTTTTGTCATGCTCAATTGTGGAAGCAAGAGACTAGAAGTATGCATTGGGTTGTGGGAAAGAATTGTTGTAAAGTTGGCCATGTGTCATTGTTGCCATTGGAAGATCCACTAGAGATTTTAAAAGTTCTACTTCATGGAAGTGACGCTAGAAGCAGATCATTTAAGGATAATATAAGAGCCTATAATAGTGTCATGGCGTTTGCCTCATTGGGAGCCCAAGTTGATCAAATGTTTTCTAGGAATAGGGGTATACATAATTTTCAGATTCACGGCACATTGTACCATCGTGTCGGGAGTTTTCTACCTGATGAGTCTAGATAGGAGCTTCCACGGTTTGCACAATTATATGTCCATGATACAGATCATGAGTTGCAAAACCGTTTGAATTGGATGCCTGGTTTGAATCTTGGCATTTTGGAATTGTTGCAAAGGATGATGCATGAATGCAATCCATATGCCAGTGCACTGCTTGCTGTGGGGGAAGTATTGAGAAGAAATCCACATGCAAACTTGAAGATGGTAATTTGTGAGAGCCGGTCAACCTCAAGACAGTACTTGGTCCCAATAGCTAGCGAGGTTGCCACTATCATGCCAGGGCAAGGGGATGATTCTGATGTTGGGAATCGACACATCCAGTTTTTAAGACGCAATGGATTGATAACCAGAATATCAAATTTGCATCGATCATACATGTCTCTTATGTATGTTCTTCTATTTCCCCGAGGGGAGGATGGATGGCATTTATATATTCCTTATAGAGATGTTCCTACTCACATATCATTACATGGTGTACAAAGGAAAAATTGTGTGACACAGAGACAATATTATGCATACCATCTGTAGGTAAGGCCTGATACAAGTGCGTGCCTTCTACAAGGGGGGAGATTATTGCAACAATATATTGTTGATGTATATAGTAGTATGGAAGAGTCCAGATTGGTGTGGATACGCAACAATCAATCTTCTTTACGTGCAGAAGTTTATCAAGGATTGATGGACATGCTAAGCACAGTTGATGCGGTCCATAATGTACTGGGCAACTGTTGGGGGTAAAGGCCCATTTATGCCTAGACCCCTATGACACCCTTATGTGTGTACATACTTGTACTTAGAGTTTGTACCTTTCTAATATAAAACATGAGGTGTTGTGGTGTGCACCTCACCATTCTCATTTTATACACCCACCATTGTGTGTTCTTGCTCTCTCTCTCTCATGCTCACTCCCTTCTAATCTCACATGTGGTATCAGGGCTTTGGCTCCGCGTGAGATTCTGGCCCCCGTTGACGCCCTAAATATTCTCCGACGTTGCCCCAGTGTTTGGATACTCATTTGCCGCTGTTTTTCGAACTCCGTTGAGCTCTTTTCACAGCCCCGAGCTGCCCGAACTCTCTCTCGAAGTGCTAGAACTGTTTTGGTACTGTTTTGGGCTTCCTTTCATGCATGTGAGCTACTGTGACATGAAGTTGGGGGTAATAAACTTCACGCACCTCTTCACTTCCTACTACTTTCGAACTGACTGCCAAAGATATTTATCATTGAGAATCGGACATTAGAAAGAAGATTTTATGCCAAGATACCACACCATACTTTCCTCCCTCAGATGATAATGAAGATGGTAACATCCCAAGTGATGTTGTAATCAAGCATAGGGAGAAGGAAAGGATCAGCAGAGGCCATAATCTCAGCGAGCCGGTCTGTGCCAAAGAGAAGAGCAATACGTTGTGGAAAGAAGATTTTGCGGCTCAACATGACATGAATTGATATATATCGAGAAGTTTGAAGGGGCTGATTAGGTCGGATGGGTAGATTCCGAGGAAATATTGCACCTCCTTCATAGACACCTTTACACTTAGTTCAAAACACTCTACAAACTGTCATTAGGCACGGAGGCCTATAACTTTCAGTAGAGACATGATATCAGAGATTCAAACATATAAAGAGATGGAACTTGAGATGGTCTTCACGCTGATATAAGTTTCATTGAAAACAGACAGACGGTTGAAGGGATATGGACAGTTTACTGGAAGGGGGTAAAAACTATCATGAAAACATACTGTCAAACACAGAGACTCATAACTTTTTACAGCAGTATCTGATTCAAGATCTAATCACATATAAGCATGCGGCTTGAAGAGAGCTTCGCACTGATATAAATTTCATTACAATCGGACTATTGAGCAGAAAGTTATGAGCAAAACACTAACAGGGGGTCAAACTTCATGAAAACTACCCTCCACCCAGGCTAATTTCGCCTGAGCAGGATGCTCCCTCAAGACTCCACCTTCATCAACGATCCACCCCTCATAGATTTTTCCTAAAAGAGGGGAAGAAGTTTGCATAGTGGCTCGGGAAATAAATGGACCATGTGTGCACAGTGAGCAGCCGAATAGAAAGAACTTTTAAGGCTTTGAAAGAAAGAAAAGGGAAGAGACACTCAAGAGAGAGAGAACCTGAAGTGACCTTCATTACAAATAGAGTGAGAATCCACCTCAACACTACAAACACAAGGGAGAAGAAGAGGTTTCATACATACAAGAGGGAGCGGAAGCTCCAAGTCTACTCATAGAGAGAGAATAAACTAGAGAGAGAAGGACTCAAGAGTCTACATAAGAGAATATCTACAAGAGGAAGAGAAGGCTCATGGAAGAGGCTTGGGGAGACTAGAACTACAGCAACATAAGGCCCAATGGTGGAAGAGATTCATGAACAAGGGAGAGGAGGGCTCCTTTTATAGAGACTTTGTTACCCTCCTTCACCCATTTACAATTGCTGCCTGTAGATTCCTTTCCCCATCAATCACCTAAGCACGTATGTCACCATCCATGTCCTTCTTGGCTACCCTTGCCATGTGTCCCATCAAAAGATGCTCAAGACTCTTAAAATATTAAGAAAGTCAAGAGTCTCCTCACATGGAGCCCATAGGGACCCTCTCTTTTCCACATGTCCACATCCTCCTTATTCCACATAGGAGTTCTAGAAGGATTCCTCTTGACTTCACACTCCTCCACATGCCTTCCACACGCTTGGCATGTGGCCTCTCTTATATTATTGGAACACATGGACATGAGCCCACCTCTTTATATGACTTACTCTTCCTATTTTCTAAAAACTCCATAATATCCCATACACAAATAACTCTCACCCCATACCAAGGTATTTATAATTCATACCTATGGTATTTACAATGAGCCATTCCACTCATCCTCTCAATCCCATACAATATCATAGAAAATAGAAATAAGTGAGAGCCGCTAGGCTATCACTTGATACTCAAACCCTTATCAAACATAGAGAAAAACAATATGAAAGCCAAGTTAAAAATATCAATTTTTGGCATCACATCTTTCCCCCCCCAACAGATCCTCTCTAGTACAGAGAGGGTCTGTTGGCCCTCAAGGTGGTTGAGCATAGAAGAATTTAAGGCGATACTCATTGGTGCGTCCGAGTATCACCATGCCATCAACATCCTCAAGCTGAAAGGTTCCATTCGTGAACTTCTTTTTGACTCGATATGGTCCCTCCCATCGGCCGATAAACTTTTTGTCTAGCCGCTTGTCCAGACGGCTATCAAATCTCATTACCAAATCTCCTTCTGCAATATCTTTCTTCTTGCGTAATTTGGTGTCAAAACGGGCCTTGCATCTTCTTTGAGAAGATTCCAAGTTTTGTAAGTCCTGTAATCTGTATTCATCCAAGGCTTCTAGCTGTACCAAGCATTGAGCATAGGCATCCTCCTGTCTTCTATTCTTGCAACAGCTATGCGAAGACTATGTATCTCCAATTCAATGGGTAAAATGGCTTCTATTCCATACACTAGTTGGAATGGTGTAAACCCAATAGCTAGCTTGTGTGTGGTTCTATAAGCCCATAAAACTTCTGCCAAATGCCTATCCCAATGCCTTTTCTTGGTGTCAACAAGCTTTCCCATTGAATTGCACAACAATCCATTTGTTTTCTCAACCAAGCCATTACATTGGGGATAGTATGGCATGGACATGCTATGATTTATCTTTAGCTTATGCACCACATCTTCAATTAGTTCATTTCTAAAAGAGGTTCCTCCATCAGTGAGAATTTCCAAAGGACAACCAAAGCATGAACAAATTTGATCAAAGAGAAATTTTGCAACTGTGCTTGCCTTGCTATTGACTGTGGCCTTGGCCTCTGCCCATCGAGTCGCATAATCTGTGGCCACTAATAAATAATGCTTTCCCTGAGATGAGCGAGGGAGTGGTCCCACAAAGTCCAACCCCCACCTCTCAAATGGTCCATATGTTGGAACAAGCTTCAAGGGCCCAGGAATCAACTGTCGCCTTCCAAACTTTTGGCATACTTTAAAACTTCGACACCATTCATATACATCCTTATGGAGGCGTGGCCAAAAGTATCCTGCATTAAGAATTCTCCTAGTTGTGCTTGCTGAAGCAAAATGACCAGAGCATTCATGACACATTTCTAGGATTCTCCTAGTCTCCATGGGATGGACCACCCGACGGAGCACCTTATCTTTTCCCAATTTATAAAGAATGTCATCAACAATAGTATAGGGACAAGCCTTCCTTACCAATCTCTGCTTCTGTTGTGGAGTTAACCCTTGAGGAAACATGCCTTCTTCCACATATTGCTGAACATCTTGCAGTTCTGGCCATCCAGTGTCTACCAAAGAAACCAGCCCCCGGTCTTGTACTATAATGGCTTGAGTAGCTAACTCATCTGCCCTTTGATTTTCTTTTCTGTTTATATGAACAAAATTGCAAAAATCAAACTGACTACATAGTGCCATAGCCTTTTGATTAAGCTCCTTCAAATGAGGACTTCTTGTCTGGTAATGCCCTTGCATTTGCTTTATAATAAGCTGATAATCTCCTCTTACTTCCAATTCTTTAACTTGACTTTGAAGACAACCCTCCAAACCAAGAATCAAAGCATTATACTCAGCTGCATTGTTAGTTGTGATACCTGGAAGCTCTTGTCCTCTTGCCCATACCTCTTGCCCTTCAGGATTCATCAAGACTATCCCCCCGGCTCCTTGTTGGCATGAAGGACTAAAAGCCCCATCAAAATACAAAACAAAAGCTGTTGGTGGTGTATCCCTTTCATCTTTAATGTTCTCCTTACATTTCTTTTCTTCTCCTAGATCCTCCCGCCCTGTGAGCAAATCTGCCATAGTGGACCTAGTGGTATTTTCAGTGACAAAAGAGAAAGAGAACTCTTCAAGCTCTGACAACCATTTTGCAAATCTCCCCCGAGGATTAGGCTTGCGAACTAGATATGCTAATACAGACTGAGAGGTAAGGAAGAAAAATGGTTGAGGTAATAAATAGGAGCGAAACTTTCTGATAGAAAACACCAAAGACAGAGCTTGCTGCTCCATTTCTTCATACCTTATTTCCACATCTGTAAGCTGTCGGCTGGCATAATAGATGGGTTGCATTCTACCCGCCTCTCCTTTTTGTAGCAATACAGCACCAACTGAATGCAAAGATACACTTGGATTTACATAAAATTCTTGAGACCAATCAAGGGGCTTCAATATTGGGCCCTTACTCATGGCCTCCCTAAGTAGCTGGAAAGAATCTTGTTGCTCCATACCCCATTGGAAAGAAACTCCTTTTCTTGTCAACAAGTTCATGGGATGCACTATCTCTGTGAAATCATCACAAAAGCGTTGATAATACTTGCTCTTTCCTAGAATTCTGCGAATAGCAGTGACACTCTCAGGACTTGGCAATGCCATGATTGCTTGAACCTTGTCAGGATCCATTTGCAAGCCTTCTTGAGACACAATATGCCCCAACAAGACTACTTTTGTTTGAGCCAAATGACACTTGCTAGGATTTAGACACCCTTTTGCTTCATCAATCCTAGCTAAGGCCATCTTTAACTTCTCCATGTGATCTATGCGTCGAGAATAAATGCAAAAATCATCCAAAAACACCCGTATGAACTTTCCCAAGTAAGGCTCCAGGACTTGACTCATGAACCTTTGAAATGTAGCTGGTGCATTGGTCAACCCAAAAGGCATCACTCTGTAAGCAAAAACTCCCCAAGGTGTGACAAATGATGTTTTCTTTTGATCTTCCTCCCGAATACGAATTTGAAAGTACCCAGAATACCCATCACATACAGAATACATCTCATGCCCTGCTACTTGGTCTAGTATTTCATCTTGGAATGGCAAAGGAAAATGATCCCTCTTAGTGCATGCATTCAAAGGACGAAAGTCCACACAAACTCGCCACTTATTTCCTTTCTTTGGTGTGACAACTACAGGAGATATCCATTCTAAATCATCAACAGGAAAGATGAATCCCACCTCAAGTAGTTGTGTTACCTCTTTCTTTAGTGCCTCAGCTTGGATCACCCCCAATCGCCTTAAGCGTTGCACAATTGGCTTGCTTTCTGGCTTCAACTCAATCTTGTGCTCCACAAGAGAGACTGGCCGAACCTGTGAATAGCTTGTTGCAAAGAGACATGGAAAATCATCTAGCATATCTAAGTACTGGAGCTTCTCACTACCTGATAGAGAATCACCAAGAAGCTCTTCGTTGCCTTGGCGTCATTTAATGTGCTCCACATCCTCCACATGAAGTGTCTCTACAGGATCTTCTTGCACCACCACCTTGTTCCTTCCTGACTCATCCCGATCAACACCAAGACAAAGACCAAAGGCCACTCCTTCCACCTCACCTTCTGAGTTGGACTCCTCGGAGCTACACCCTGTCTCTTCTTCTTCATCGGTTAAGTCAGAGCTTGAACTCTCTGATGTTGAAGACTCCTCCTTAACAACTCCCTTTTTGCGGCTTCTGATGTTGTAGTGCACCTTCTTATCATTTCCCTGCAAAATCAATTCGCCAGTATCCCACTTTTGAACAGCCTTCACCTTGCGTAGCCAAGGCCTTCCCAAAATCAATGGATAGGCACGTGCATCTGGCTTGGTAGGGATCACCTGAAAAGTAGTCGGCACAGAAATTCCACATACATCCACTTCTAGATTCTTCACAACTCCCAAGGTCTTAACCCTAGTGTTGTCAGCCAATTTGATGTGATAAGGAGAGGTAGTACTAGAGTATTTTAAATCAGCATCAATCATGGTCTTCTCACTCATGACATTAATTGATGCACCTCCATCAATGTACACATTAGAAATCACTTGACCATCAATGATCACATCAACCATAGGTACATCATCACCAACATCTATATCTACCTTTTGAACAATAGGATTGGCACTTTTCTTCTTTTTCTTCTTTGACACCCTTGTGCTTGCTAGTTTTCCCCATTCCTTCCGTAGTTTTGGAGACAAAGCAAGTAATTGACCAAAGGTGATATGAGCTTCCTTTTCTTTAAGGTCGGACAACAAGTCATAGCTTCCAATTCCTTGTCCTAAAGGAAAGTCTGACTGGCTAATTCTCCTTCTAGATGCCTTCTTTTTCTTATTACGGTGTTCCTTTTTCTGATGTTCCTCATCTACTTCTTCCTTGCTTTCTTCTTCTTCTTTTGGTTTACCACACCCCCGTTTAGCCATCATTACCTCTCTTTCCTCATCCCCTGAAGAAGCTTCTAACAAGGATACTTGTTTTTCTTCTTTCTTTCTCAATCTAGGACACTCGGGGCGATAGTGACCTTTTTCATTACATTCATAGCAAGTGACCCCACTCCTATCTCGAGGCCTATCTTGACTCTTTGGTGCTCTAGGTTGTCGTGCATTAACCAAATGCAATTTCAAATCAGCAAACTCTGCCATCAATTGGGAGATATTATGATCTAACTCAGAGGATTTTGGTACCTGAGGAGTGCCCATTACCTCCAACTTAGAAGTTGAAGCTGTTGAAGACACAAAAGAGGATTTGATCTTTAGAGAAGCTTCTTTCTTGGTCGCAATGCGAAGTGCCTCCACGTATGTTGTTGGATCTTTACTCATTACCTTTGAGCGAAGACGAGGCTCCAAAGCCATAACAAATTTGCTAATCTTTAAGTGCTCCATCCCTGAGAGACTTTGAGGGGCCGATGATGCAGATGCCATAGCTCGCAAAGCTGCCCTTTCATACTTTGTCCATAAAGTTTCATATCGGATTGCCAACGCAGAGACCAACTCACCCTCTCCTTGATAGAATCGGTCCAACTGCAACATCAAAGCATTTGGCGACTCCACTGCCCTAAATCTCTGCTTCATTGCTGCCACCACTTGGTCCCATTCCTCCTTGGTAGAGTTCGGCAAGGTCTCATGCCAACTCAAGGCTACACCTTCAAGAAAATCAGGCAAAATCTTCGCCCAATCCTTCATGGACCATCCAGAAAGCCGGCATCCTCGAACAAAATCCCGAAGATAAGACTCCGGGTCTTCCCCTTGGGTCCCTCGAAACACTGGAATCTTCACCATGATGAAACACCAAAAAGGAAACACCAAGATCCAAATAATATCCCAAACAAGATCCGAACAAGATCCCACAGAGCCTTAGTATACCAAGACCAACTTATTATGCATAACCACTTGTTGAAAACCCTCCACAATGTGATCCTCAACAAAATCTTCAAAAATAAGTGACCAACCAACACCATGAAAACATCGTGTATACATGCATTCTAGAATCACCCTTCTCACAATAGGAAGTGCACATAAAAGCTTCAAGATATTGTACTCTTCATCATTTGCATAGCAAAAGAAGTTGAAAGCATTAAGAATCACCACTCCACTGTTATAGTCGAAAACTACCCAAAGACTCAACTCTTCTTCACACCAAGCTGCCAGTGCATGGAACAATTCCCAATCTATCATTGTGCCTACTGACGGCGTTGTCGATTCACCAACATATTCAAGAGTGCAAACATAAAGGATATGATCATGGTGACTATGCGAATAGCTTGAGCATCACCTTCACAATCTTCAAGTTCTCTTAAACAGGTTACAATCTCTTCTAATGGAGTTCTTCCAGGCATCTTCTTTATCTCATCAAAACGCATGCCTCTTCTAGGCATAATATGCAATCAAGTACACCCGAGACCATTTAGTAAGGTGGGATGAATCCAATACCAAATGTACCCGGCGTCTCCACCAAAAGATGTGACATGAAGTTGGGGGTAATAAACTTCACGCACCTCTTCACTTCCTACTGCTTTCGAACTGACTGCCAAAGATATTTATCATTGAGAATGGGACATTAGAAAGAAGCTTTTATGCCAAGATACCACACCATACTTTCCTCCCTCAGATGAGAATGAAGATGGTAACATCCCAAGTGATGTTGTAATGAAGCATAGGGAGAAGGAAAGGATCAGCAGAGGCCATAATCTCAGTGAGCCGGTCTGTGCCAAAGAGAAGAGTGATACGTTGTTGAAAGAAGATTTTGCAGCTCAACATGACATGAATTGATATATATCGAGGAGTTTTAAGGGGCTGATTAGGTCAGATGGGTAGATTCCGAGGAAACATTGCACCTCCTTCATAGACATCTTTACACTTAGTTCAAAACATTCTACAAACTGTCATTAGGCATAGAGGCCTATAACTTTCAATAGAGACACGATATCAGAGATTCAAACATATAAAGAGATGCGGCTTGAGATGGGCTTCGTGTTGATATAAGTTTCATTAAAAATAGACAGACGGTTGAAGAGATATGGATAGTTTACTGGAAGGGGGTAAAAACTGTCATGAAAACATATTGTCAGACACAGAGACTCATAACTTTTTACAGCAGTATCTAATTCAAGATCTGATCACATATAAGCATGCGCTTGAAGAGAGCTTCGCACTGATATAAATTTTATTACAATCGGACTACCAAGCAGAAAGTTATGAGCAAAACACTAACTGGGGGTCAAACTATCATGAAAACTACCCTCCACCTAGGCTAATTTCGCCTGAGCAGGATGCTCCCTCAAGACTCCACCTTCATCAACGATCCACCCCTCATAGATTTCGCCTAGAAGAGGGAAAGAAGTTTGCATAGTGGCTCGGGAAACAAATGGACCATGTGTGCACAGTGAGCAGAACTTTTAAGGCTTTGAAAGAAAGAAAAGGGAAGAGACACTCAAGAGAGTGACCTTCGTTACAAATAGAGTGAGAATCCACCTCAACACTACAAACACAAGGGAGAAGAAGAGGTTTCATACATACAAGAGGGAGCGGAAGCTCCAAGACTACTCATAGAGAGAGAATAAACTAGAGAGAGAAGGACTCAAGAGTCTACATAAGAGAATATCTACAAGAGGAAGAGAAGGCTCATGGAAGAGGCTTGGGGAGACTAGAACTACAGCAACATAAGGCCCAATGGTGGAAGAGATTCATGAACAAGGGAGAGGAGGGCTCCTTTTATAGAGACTTTGTTACCCTCCTTCACCCATTTATAATTGCTGCCTGTAGATTCCTTTCCCCATCAATCACCTAAGCACGTATGTCACCATCCATGTCCTTCTTGGCTACCCTTGCCATGTGTCCCATCAAAAGATGCTCAAGACTCTTAAAATATTGAGAAAGTCAAGAGTCTTCTCACATGGAGCCCATAGGGACCCTCTCTTTTCCACATGTCCACATCCTCCTTATTCCACATAGGAGTTCTAGAAGGATTCCTCTTGACTTCACACTCCTCCACATGCCTTCCACACGCTTGGCATGTGGCCTCTCTTATATTATTGGAACACATGGACATGAGCCCACCTCTTTATATGACTCACTCTTCCTATTTTCTAAAAACTCCATAATATCCCATACACAAATAACTCTCACCCCATACCAAGGTATTTATAATTCATACCTATGGTATTTACAATGAGCCATTTCACTCATCCTCTCAATCCCATACAATATCATAGAAAATAGAAATAAGTGAGAGCCGCTAGGCTATCACTTGATACTCAAACCCTTATTAAACATAGAGAAAAACAATATCAATGCCAAGTTAAAAATATCAATTTTTGGCGTCACACTACCCCTCGGTGTTCTTGGAGTTGGCCAGCTCTATTTTGGTCTCTCCTCACCATTTCGGGCGGCTCTTTGCTCGTGGGAAGGCCCCAGTGCCTCTTTCTCGGCGAACACTCTATTCTCTACCGTGCTCACCTTGAGTCTATTTTACTCGAGGTATTTCTTTCTATGACTCTCTCTGTGACTATAGTCGGTCGGGGTGTCATGTTTTGCAGGTACATCATCACTTTGGCAGTGGATTGTGTGGCCTTTGTGCTACATTTGGCTGTTAAAACAAAGTTTTTTTTTTCCCTTTTGGACGTTTACATGCTTTTGGGACATTTGACATGCTGGAATTGGTGCCCCGAAATGCATTTGGAATGACATTGTAGTCACAAATCAAAGGGCTTTCTGGAAATTTTGCTTTAGAAGTGTTGGTGGAGTTTATGCTTGCTGAAATCTTCCCAAATCCCTCTATTTTTTAGGTGAAATCAAAGGGCCTTTGGCCCACTTCGTTTCAGAACTGTGTTATTCAGTTGGGGGGAAGATATACAGCCTTGGAAGCTCAGTTGAGCTTGGAAAATTTGGGGAAAGTGCCAAAAATCAGGCCTGAACTGTAATTTTCTGTTTTTTGACAGTTTTAGGTCAGGTTTGACCAAGTTTGACTGTCTAGAAATGGAAAAATCAGACATGATCTATTTATTACTGTTTTAAGACAGTTTTGGGACAGTTTTGACACTTATTTGTTGAGGAAAAGTGAAGAAAAACAGTAAAATACAGAGCTGGACAGAAATTCCAGCAAGGGGTTTTGTGGATGCAAAGTGGTCTTTGACAGATCAAGTTAAGTGGGAGTGCTTCCGCTCAGGGAGTACTATTTTGCGAAATTTTTTTTTTTGCAAGAGTCTCCTTTTATTTAAAGCAATGGCTTCATCCTCCCAAGTTGAGACTTCTCAAGTCGGGAGCTACACCATTGAAAAGTTGGAGGGACAAGTGAACTTCAATTATTGGAAGGAGCAAATATATGGTGTGTTGGTCATTAAAAAGCTTATCAAGCGAATCAAGCTACAAGGCATTCAACCTGATGATATGGATGATGTGATGCATGGCTCGAACTTGATGATCTTGCCAAGTATACAATTTTGTTGTCCGTGTCAAAGAATGTCTACTTCAATGTGGCAGGTGAGACTACTATGTGGAAAGTTTGGCAAAAGTTGAGCAGTCTTTATGCAAAGGAAAGTGCAAGCAACAGGGTGTACTTGATGAAAAAGATCTTTGAAATGAAGATGAAAGGGGGTACACCAATGGGAACTCATCTCAATGAGTTCAACGGCCTTGTGAGCAAACTTTTTGCTCAAAAGATGAACATTGATGAGGATATGAAGGCTGCTTTATTGCTTTGCACACTTCCCGAAAGTTGGGATACTTTCAGGACAGCAGTGAGTAACAGTGCTCCTGCTTTTACAAGCTTGTCATACACTGATGTGGAGAGTTCTCTTCTCACTGAGGAGATGAACCGCAAGAACAATCAAAGTGGCAAAGCCTCTAGTGCTTTGAATGCACGTGGAAGATCTCAATCACGGGGAAGAGGCAACAATGATAAGTCAAGGAGCAAGTCCCGCTCAAAGAAAGATATGGAATGCTTTTATTGTGGCAAAAAGGGACACATTCAAAAGTTTTGCTTCAAATGGAAAGCGGACAAGAAGGCAGGCAAGGTAGAGAGCAAAGGTGAAGATGCAAAAGATGTAAAAGGCAAAGGCAAGAGCAGTGTGAAGATAGAAGAGCTTAATGTAGTGACAGATGGTGCCACTATACCTTATGTTCCTGAACCTCATGTTCCTGAGGTTATATCATTCAATGATGTGCTTTTTGTGTCTGATGTGAATGCCCACTCACTCATTACAGGTGATTTAGCAGACAAGCTGGATTGGATTGTTTACTTAGGTGCATCCTTTCATGTTACTCCTTATGAGGAGAGCTTTGTTACATATTCCAGTGGGGATTATGGATGTGTTTATTTGGGGGACAACCATGCTTGTCCGATCACTGGAATTGGTGATATTCAGCTTGCTTTTGCAGATATGGTAATCACTTTATGCTCAAGAGTCAGACATGTTCCTATGCTAAAAAAGAATTTGATAAGTACAGGGCAGCTTGATGATGCAGATTTCTACACTACTTTTGGTGGGAAACAGTGGAAAATCAAGAAGGGTCAAATGGTATATGCCAAAGGACCAAAGATTGACACTTTGTATCTTCTTATAGCTTCAGATGTCGTTGGACATTCTCTTGTAAATGAAACCGAGCTACCAAATATTTCACTGTGGCATGGCCGGTTGGGACACATGAGTGTCAAAGGAATGGAAAGCTTGGCCCGTTTTGGTTACTTGCCTTTGTATAAGTTTGCTGATTTGTCTCAGTGTGATCATTGCATTTATGGACGGCAAACTCAAAAGCCACATTCCAAGCATTTGTCACTTAGGAGTTCTCCAATGGATCTTATTCATACTGATGTGTGTGAAATGCCTCAGTTATCTTTGGGGGGAGCTTGTTATATCGTGACTTTTATTGATGATGCCACCCGTAAGGTGTGGGAATATCCTATTCGCTTCAAGAGTGAAGTTCTTGGCGTTTTTCAGAGGTTTCTTGCTATGGTTGAAAATCAGACCGGCAAGAAACTCAAGTGTTTACGCTCCGATAATGGTGGGGAATACATTTCAAAGGCTTTTCAAGAGTTTTGTGACAGTAAGGGTATCAAAAGGGAGTTACCTCCTCCCCATAATACCAACCAAAATGGTGTTGCAGAGCGTATGAATCGAACCATTCAAGAGAAGGTTCGAAATATGTTGTCACATGCTGCGTTACCCTATGTGTTCTGGGCTAAAGCTGTGCAAACAGTTGTTCACTTGATTAATAGGTCACCAAATAGGACAGTGGGACTCAAAGTGCCTGAAGAATTATGGACGGGAAAGCCTCCCTCATATAAGCACTTGAGAGTGTTTGGTTGTGTTGCATTTGTGCACATACGTAGGGAAGATAGGACCAAACTTGAGCCCACGTCTCACAGATGCATCTTTTTGGGCTATGGTGACAGTGGTGAATGGGTTTATAGATTGTGGGATCCCGAAGCTAAAAAGCTTATGCGCAATAATGATGTCATTTTTCATGAAACGTGCATGTATAAAACAGCCCCAAAGACTTAGGAAGTCAGAAGGGTTATTGATGAAGATGATGTGCATCATAGACAGCAAAATCCAAGGGCTGTACAACAGCAAATACAGCCCTAGGAACAGCCCCCAAATGCTACAGAAGAGGCTCATGTTGAACCTCAAGAGGTAGCAGAAGTGTTGCCTCAAATTCAGCCACAAAATATTGAGCAACAGAACATGGAAATACAGCAGGAAGAGGTGGTACAGCCACCTATTTTTCAACAAGAGCAGGCGATATAGCCAGCTCCAGGTGCTCCATGGATCAAAAGGCCTACCCGACAAACTCGTCCTCCAGACAGGTTTGTTCCTGGGGTTGACTTTGTATTGCTTACAGATTGTGGAGAGCCCTCATGCTTTAAGGAGGCTATGCAGAGGGATGATCATTTGAAGTGGGAGAGAGCCATGCAATCTGAAATGGCCTCTCTAAAAAAGAATGCAACATGGAACTTGGTGCCTTTGCCTACAGGGAAGAAGGTATTGCCATGCAAATGGGTTTACAAGCTTAAGGTAGCACCTGCAGACTCCTCACCCAAGTTTAAGGCACGGTTGGTTGCAAAGGGTTTCAAGCAAGAGAAGGGGATTGATTTTCATGAGATCTTCTCACCTGTAGTCAAAATGACTACATTGACGACTGTTCTTGCTTTGGTTGCACATCATGATATGGAATTATTCCAGATGGATGTGAAGACAGCTTTTTTTCATAGGGATCTCCATGAGGAGATTTATATGCAGCAACCAGAGGGTTTTGCAGTCAAAGGGAAAGAGGGTCTTTCCTGTAAGCTCCGAAAGAGTCTCTATGGCTTGAAGCAGGCACCCAGGGAATGGTATCATAAGTTTGATGCTTTCATGAACTCTCAGGGGTACAAAAGAAGTGAGGAGGATCACTACATATACACCAAGAAGGCTTCAGATGGGAGTCTTCTCATCCTCATTTTGTATGTGGATGACATGCTTATTGCAGGGAGTTGCACTCAAGAATTGGTTGCACTCAAGAAGGAGCTGCATAAGACTTTTGAGATGACAGATCTTGGTAATGCCAATCATATACTTGGCATGCGTATTCTTAGGGACAGGGGTAAGAGAACTCTCTACTTGTCTCAGAAAGAATACATTGGGAAAGTGTTAAAACGTTTCCGCATGGATGAGGGGAAGAGTCTCTCTACTCCTTTACCTCCATATGTGAAACTTTCATAGGATGACAGCCCTAAGTCAGATGACGAGCGGGCTGCCATGGCCATGATCCCTTATGCCTCAGCAGTTGGTAGTCTTATGTATGCTATGATTGCTACACATCCAGATATTGCATTTGCAGTGGGAGTTGTTAGCAGGTTTATGGCCAACCCTGGCAAAAGGCATTGGAATGCAATGAAGGGTGTAATGAGGTACTTGGAGGGTACTTAAATGGTACTCAAGATGTGTGCATATGCTATGGCAAGTCAGATGCATCTATCCAAGGATTTGTGGATGCAGACTATGTAGGTTGTGCAGACAGCAGGCGGTCTACCACGGGTTATGTTTTTACTTTCACTGGTGGTGCAATCTCGTGGATTTCTCGTATGCAGAAATGCATCAATTGCTTTGTCTACCACTGAGGCAGAATATGTTGCAGCCACTGAGGCATGCAAGGAGGCTTTATGGCTTTCTCGTCTAGTGGGAGCTTTGGGTATTTCAGGAGGGATTCCAGTGTTGCACTGTGACAGTCAAAGTGCTATCATGTTGGCTAGGAACCCTGTGTTTCATGCCAAGACTAAGCACATTGATGTGAAATATCATTTTATCCGTGAGGTGCTTGATGGTAAGCTACTTGAGCTTGTCAAAGTGCACATAGATGATAACTCTGCAGACGTTTTGACAAAGAGTCTGCCCATAGAGAAGCATGCACATTGTATCAAACTCATGGGTGTCGGATAGGCCATTTGTCTTTTCTTTTGGCCTGTACATTATTGTATTTTATACATCACTTTTAGGCACATTGGCCTTTAAGTGGGAGATTGTTGGGGGTAAAGGCCCATTTATGCCTAGACCCCTATGACACCCTTATGTGTGTACATACTTGTACTTAGAGTTTGTACCTTTCTAATATAAAACATGAGGTGTTGTGGTGTGCACCTCACCATTCTCATTTTACACACCCACCATTGTGTGTTCTTGCTCTCTCTCTCTCACGCTCACTCCCTTCTAATCTCACAGCAACACTATCGGGCATAGAGTTGTGTTGCCATCCTCTTTATAGGAGGACCACGGTATATGTGCTAGTTATACCACGATGCAATGGCAATTGTGAGAAAAAAGGGTAAACCAGATTTGTTTATTACCTTCACCTGCAACCCAAAATGGTCAGAAATATCTAAAGGATTGTTGCCAGGTCAAAGAGCACAAGATCGCCCGGATTTGATAACCCGTGTATTTTATAAAAAACACAAGGATCTGATGCAATCGATTATAAAGCATGATTTGTTTGGAAAAGTTGTTGGGTATGTATGTGTGATTGAGTTTCAAAAGAGAGGTCTTCCGCACTCACACATACTATTGATTTTGGAAGGTGCATTCAAACCTACTCAGGTTGGTCACTATGATCAATTGGTATGTGTAGAAGTTCCAGATAAAACCCTTTTCCCTAAGTTGCATGAGATTATTTCACAATGCAATGTTCATGGCCCATGTGGTGTACTTAATGTCTTTGCTCCTTGCATGTTTGATGGAAAATGTAGTCGTCACTATCTGCATCCCTTCTCTAAGTCTACTATGGTGGGTAACAATGGTTACCCTATCTACATGCATCGAGATGATGGTAGAAAGATATGGGTGAAAGAGTGTATAGTGGATAATAATAGGATTGTGCCATTCAATCCTTTCTTCTCTATGAAGTACAAGGCACATATCAACAGAGAAATTTGTTCCATAATTACTGTAGTCAAGTATTTATATAAATACGTGTATAAGGGACATGACAGAGCAATCGTCAGGATGTAGATAAATCGTGTGGAAGGACAAGGACAACTACACAACCCAGTTGATTGTGGAATTGATGAGATAAACTATTACCTAGATTCACGTTATGTATCAGCATCAGAAGCATGCTGGTGCATATATGAGTATGATATGCATGATGAAAAGCCAGATGTACAAAGGTTGCAAGTCCATCTTCCGATGTTGAATAATGTGATATTTAGAGATGATGATGATTTGCACAATGTGGTGGATAGAGAACAGAACAGAAAGACCAGCCTCACGGAATGGTTCACTTACAAATGATTGCAACATGATGCAGATAATTTGCTTTACAATGACTTTCCATGCGAGATGGTTTGGAACAAATCCAATAAAAAGTGATCTAGAAGAAGGCAAGGCAATAGCATTGGTCGAATGTATAACATTTCTTCATCTGCTGGTGAATTATATTTCATGCATACGCTACTTAACGTTTGCAAGGGTTGTAAGTGTTTTGATGACTTGTGCACTTTTGATGGGCAATTTTACCCTACTTTCAAGGCAGCATGTATAGCTAGAGGGTTATTGGAATGTGATGAGGAATGGTTTATCTGCATGCTGTAAGAGGCCGTTTTACATCAAAATAGCACACAATTGAGGCACCTTTTTGTTGCAATTTTGATTTTTTGTGAGCCAACATCTCCAGGAATTTTGTGGGAAAGATTCTCAGACGATCTATCGGATGATTTCTTCCATGCATTCGAATCAAGTATGGTTGACTATCGTGGATTGGCATGGAAGGAGGCTCTATGGCACTTGGAGCATATTCTCCAACAACATGAGAGAAGGTTGGTAGAGTTTGATGGATTGCCTACCTTGGATAGATCATGCATATTGGCAGCTACAAATGCTCTATTGCAAGAAGAAAGAATGTTTGATTTTGAGAGTGGTCAACAGATGGAAAGTACCTTAAATCATCGTCAACGGACTGCCTTCGATCAGATTCTAACAGCGGTCTATGCAAATCTTGTTTTTTTTTTTTTATTGATGGTCCAAGAGGATCTGGAAAGACTTTCCTATACAATTGTTTGCTTTCTAGCTTGCGCGGGGA
The DNA here is from genome assembly GCF_047967505.1 of Dipteris shenzhenensis. Taxonomy (NCBI): domain Eukaryota; kingdom Viridiplantae; phylum Streptophyta; class Polypodiopsida; order Gleicheniales; family Dipteridaceae; genus Dipteris; species Dipteris shenzhenensis. The sequence goes on from NC_141620.1 coordinate 32,595,124, forward strand.
GGGGCATGTTGCTTTAGCATGCGCTTCTTCTGGGATTGCAACATTGTTACTAAGTAATGGACGCACAGCACACTCGCGGTTCAAGATACCACTGGATTTGGATGCCACCAGCAATTGCAATATAAAGGTTAATAGTCATCTTGCAGATGTTCTGAAGATAGCAAAGTTGATAATATGGGATGAGGCACCTATGACTCATCGATTCGCATTTGAGGCACTAGATAGGACACTGCAAGATATCATGTCAAATGACCAACTGCTTGGTGGAAAGGTGGTGAACATGTTAGGGGGGGATTTTAGGCAGGTCTTGCTAGTTATTCCCAAGCCAAGATGAGAAGATATTGTTAATTCTACATTGTGCCACTCAAGGATTTGGAGATGCATCAAGATATTGAAGCTGGTACAGAATATGCGGGTTATTTAGGAAGGTGACAATTCAATAGAGCAGGAATTCATACAATGGGTGTTAGATATTGGAAATGGAACTAGCACGCGTATAAGAGAAGGCACTGTTGCAATCCCATCAAAGATGCTTTTAAGGACAAACTCTATGGAAGGTCTGATTGAGTGGGTGTATACAAGACTTGCAAGGGTTGTGGATTATGCATCGTATTTTCAAGACCGCGCTATTCTCACACCTTGAAACCTTGAAGTTGATGCAGTCAATGCTACTACACTAAAGGCAATGCCCGGTAAGGAAAGGAGTATCTAAGTGCAGACTCAGTAGAGAGCTCATGTGGAGATTCTTTTTTGTATGTAGTAGAGTATCTTAACACGCTCGATCTTGGTGGTGGATACCCACCTCATCGGCTGGTTTTGAAACAAAATGCTCCCCTCATTTTGTTGCGCAATCTAAATCCTCGATAGGGATTATGCAATGGGACTCAGCCGATATGCAAAGAGTTCCACACGAAGGTATTGGAAGTTGAGATTATCACTGATACCAATGCTGGAGATAGGATGTTCATTCCAAGAGTAACTTTCATTCCCAGTAACTTGAAACTTCCATTCGATATGAGAAGAAGGCAATTTCCTGTTCGGCTAGCATTTGGCATGACGATTAACAAGGCACAGGGCCAAACAATGTCTATCCTAGGCTTATACTTGGCAACACCGATGTTTAGTCACAGGAAATTATACATGGCTTTCTCTCTTGTCTGATCATCAAATGCAATCAAAGTATTTCTTCCAGAGAGTGTGGATCGGGTTAGTGATGAGGATGCTGAAATGAGTTGTACCACAAATGTTGTATACAAAGAGGTTTTACAATTGGCATCAAGAAGAACCTAGAAGTGTGCCAATGCTCTTTAAAAGCCTCTTCAGACTTTGGTGGGTGACAAATTTTCACAGTCTTTTTTGTATCGTTGTGTTCTTTTAGGCAATCAAAGGTCTATCAATTGTAAGCCTTTGAAGTGTCGATCAAAAATTGGTGATGACTATTTTTGTATAATTTTCATGAGCTCATTCCATATTCCATTCAAACAATGTCGTCTCTAGAATTTTGATAATGTATCATTTTTGTGAGTTTTATGGGTTCACACATTGTTATTTTTTCTTCAAATTATGGATTATCAAATGTACTATAACTAATGTTCTTTTTAATTTGTGGCTTGGTGAAGCCTTTTAATTTCTTCTCTATATATACATTGACACATCTATTGTTAGTGTAATATGATATATATTGTTATTGTAATATGATATGATAGGATGGCAGCGTCATTTACATTCACCACCGAGACAACTGTATGGGTAGCAGGTACATAATTGTATAGTAGTCAGTTGCTAAGTTGACTTATTTAATAGTATAGTCATTTACCTTTATCAATATATAGATCCCGATGGTTGGAGAGCTGGGGTGTGCGCCCAGCTATTGGTTGACATCTTGGAGTTGGAGAGCTTTATTGGGTACATAACCTTTTTTTTTTTTTTTTTTTTTTTTTTCATATAGGTGAAAGCTACTTAGGTTACATATATAAGTGAATAAACATGATATTATTTTCCTTAAGGGCAGCTCTCGACTCAAGTTTTGCAATGAATCTCCTCAGTCTAGCATATGATGGGGTGGAACATCTCAATCTTGGATATTTTGCCGTGAGTTCTCAGCATCTTGCTTGGAATAATAGTCCCCAAACCATCTATGTGCGCTTCATTGGGTACCTGGAGCCGATGGGAACAGATGTATTTTATTGAGGGGCGAACGGAGACTTTGTAGATGCATTTATGTACCACATACAAACTCCTGTGCACCAGCATAAGCATTCTAATTAATGTGTTGAGTATTATTAAGACACAATTCTAAATTTTCCTTGATTTAATGATTATAATTCTTAAATGATCTTTTTTCTTTGCATAGGTCGACGCCCCGCATGTGTGGTGGTGCATGGGGTGGGACATAGATGTAGTCTATTTTCTTAGGGGAGTTGATATAGACACTCTGTATGTAGATATATGAATTTGTAAGATTTTGTAGTACTCTTTTATAGAGCGTATATTTTGTTAGGTATGCTAATTTTAAGTAAATCTTCTTTTGTTGTGTTTATTGAAGCATGCACATATATGTTATACTCAAACAAATTCATAAATTCTATTTATTTATACTCAAACACGTTTATTGCAAAAAAATTCATGAATTCTATTTATTTATACTCAAAGTAATGTATCCCCATAAACCAAGATTGATTGTGTTACAATCTAGCACTACATTGGGGCATACAATGCATTACGCATGTAATCTTGCAAAATTCCATATATGAAAGCAAAGAGGGGATATGCATACAAACATGTTTAATTCAGACAAATTCATGAATTTTATTTATTTATACTTAAACTAATGTATCCCATAAACCAAGATTGATTGTGTTGCAATCTAGCACTACATTGGCATACAATGCATTATGCACGTAATCTTGCAAAGTTCCATATATGAAAGCAAAGAGAGGATGTGCATACAAACGTGTTTAATTTAAATAAATTCATGAATTTTATTTATTTACACTGAAACTAATGTATCCCATAAACCAAAATTGATTGTGTTGCAATCTAGCACTACATTGGCATACAATGCATTACGCACGTAATCTTGCAAAATTCCATGTATGAAAGCAGAGAGGGGATATGCATACAAACATATTTAATTCAAACAAATTCATGAATTTTATGCACGTAATCTTGCAAATTTTATGTATGAAAGCAGAGAGGGGGTTTTAGAAAAGCTGTTGGACAAAATTACACTGAGTGAGCCAAGCCAAGCGGTTCCAGTGTTGGAACTTCAGAATTTCTCTTTTGAAATTAAAGATCCCACCTTCAGACCCAGCAGAGCTTACAAGGAACACTCGTTCCACATTAAACCTCGATTTTTTGGGAACACTCTTGTAGGCGTGACTTTACAAGGAATTGCAGGAGACGGCGGGTGGGATTCGAGGAAGATGGTGGAGGAGAATGATCTTGGGAACTAGGTACAGCCCTATGACGAGATGGTACAGAAGACAAATGACTCTCGGTTGTATGTGGACACTGTGAATGGTTTTTGGTTTCTCCCCTCTGTCTAACGCGGAAGTAGGGTTCATAAGGTGGTGTGCGATGTCCCCATCGATATCGTCAAGCCGAAGTTCGAGCACCTTGCGAGAGGAGGTGTGTATTTTTTCTTTACGGGGAGAGAGTCCCGCTATTGGGGGAGCTCAATCAACTATTTTTGGCGAAGTGTGACATCCTAGCTTCACAGTTCTCTGCGCGTTTTGTGGGAAAAGGGTTCTTTCTTGTGCGGTGTATCTCTGAAGATGTTCATAACATTCTATCGGCAAGTCCGTTGGTGTTCAAGGGTTCGATGGTGCTTGTGGTTCCCTGGAGTCCCTCCTTCAGTGTGGAGGAGTTCCTTTTTCACAAATGCCCTGTATGGGTGGAGTTCCTGGGGCTGCCTGCTTGGCTAGGAGGGGCAATTGAATGAATCGCCTTGGCTCTTGGTAGAGTGCTGCCGGTGCCTTCGCCTCCGAAAAAAGACTCTGGCCTGCATAAAGCCTGGATTATGTGGGATAGGAGCCAGGAAGCTCCGGATGTTGTGCCAGTGGCATTTTCAAGGGTGGTTTTCTCCACTAGCGTGTTCGCTTTGGACCCTATCCTGACGCATGCTATATCTGCAAAGAAACGGGGCATTTCGCCAGAGCCTGCTCGAAGAAAGCTGACAATATCAAGCTTGCGAAAGGTGATGTGGATGGTCGGTCGAGGGAGACGGGGCCACTACCAGTCAAACCTGGAGCTCAAAGTGAAGGGACTCTGGAAGTCTGGAAGACCCCCGTGGATGCTAAGGCTTTGGGCAAGAGTGCGGCCCTGTTGGGCGCGAAGGGTTCGAGTCAAATTTCTCCCGAAGTCAAGGAGGATGTCCCTGCAAATCAATTGAATTCTACTAATCCGTGGAGGACATTACAACTCCAAAACACAATAAAATTGAAAGCTCAAAAAGTGCTTGTATGTACATATAGCACGAAGCTAAGCCACGTCATGTGGCTTCAAGTACAAAAAATAAGGAAGCTAAGCCACGTCATGTGGCTACAAGTACAAAAAATAAGAGGAGTATATATACAAGAGGCACGAAGCCAAGCCAGTGGCTTTAAGTACAAAAAAGAGTAGCTAGCACTACTTCTATGACTAATCTATGTTCTCCACGTCCTCGCCCCCTTCCATGCTCCCTTCAACGCTCCCTTCTGTGCTCCCTTCTACGCCTCCTTCCTCATCTTCTTCCTCGTCGTCTTGTGCATGGGCCTGTAAACAAGGGACAACATATATCAATGTATGAAAAATCAAATCTTTACTTATAATATTGACATTATTAAATTACTTTCAAATACCTTGGGGGCCGCTCCAGTAGCCCGGATATACTACTCCTCAATAATCAACCCATCATGATAGAAGTGCCTCCATGTATCTCCTCTGTGATGGTGGCGATGGTAGGCTGTCTCGACAGGAGTAGGGTATCTGCCCACGATCTCAAGCTGCAAGACGACACAATTTGCGGAGGGATTAGTACAAAGAAACAACCTCCTAATAAACTACATAAGCAATATAATTTGAGATCGATACTTACAAATTGGGCCTCCCATGATTCAACACCCCCTGCTCCAAAATGCACGCTTCCATATTGCTCCATCTGGATCCTTCGTGCCTCCATGTGTTGCAGACTAGGGTCCTCCCTTGCTGACTTCATTGCTTTCTTCCACTCACGCTTGTGAGTGGTGTGGGGTGGGCCCCTTGGTGGTTGATCTCCCTCGAGCCTGGCAAGCTCCGCTAGTGCCTGCCCCTTAAGCGAAGATCTTTTATTGCCAAGTATTGTAACAATCTTTGACTTGGCCCATTTGTCTGTGAACTGGCGATTGGGAGGTTAGGATACCTAGAGTGAACAGCAGCGAGAGTCTCATCAGCCAACCTCTTTGGCTAGTCTTTGAAGTAGATAAAGCAATCTCTATAATTGTTAGCAATTACAGAGTGCATGAAGGCCATGATGTCCTTCCCCCGTGCATCCATCAAGATGCCTCTTGTTTGAGTGATGTCATAGAATATTGTACCATCACCTGGAGGCATGTCTAAATCATCTAAATCATCATCGTCCCCACTGCCACCCCTCCCAAAGCATTGTGCCATGCATCCCCCACTGCTCTTCCTACTACTACACCTACTACCGTGTCGTGTCGAGCTAGTACGCTGGCCACTCGTAGCTGGAGACTGCATGAGACTACGTGGACCACTCGTAGTTGGAGAACCGAGTCTCGATAGCACAGGAGTACGCCGATGGCTCTATGAGACAGAAGGACCTCCTCACGGCATGGGGGAAGGGGCATAAGATGGCATGGGAGATGGGCCCGCACTATGTAGCCGGCTGGGCTGTGTTGACTTCGCTGGGGTGATCTCAGCTGGTGTGGGGTGGTTTGGAGTCTGTAGTAGCGACTCCTAGGGGGTGTTTAGAGTACCCGTCATATACCCATATAACTATGCAGGAGTAGGAGGGTGCCCTAAAAGGTTATATAAGTCCCTAAAAATAGACTCCCAGAGATCAGGTGAGCCCAAAGCGCTTCCTGGCCACATGATGAACTGGAAAAAAGAAAAAAAGATGATTACTGATGAGCTGAGAAGAAAGGGGAAGGGAAGAGAGGATTACTATTAGAGCGCATCTATAGACACGTCTGATTAGCGCATCTATTTTTGCATATAACAGCGTGTCTATAGACACGGCTATCTGTGTCTCCAAATAGGCTAGATGCGTGTCTAAACGCACCTGTAGACGCGGTTTTAGATGCGCTCTGAGATGCGCCTATAGATGCGCTCCGACAGACGAACTTTTCTAAAAAGTAGAAAAGGACATGCGTTCGACACAAAAACATAACACTAATACCCAAATCATGCGTTTTTTGGATACGAGAAAGTATAAATCCAAAGAGAGCAGACTTCCAAAAAAGATCAACCGCAAAAAGACTTACCTTGGATAGAGGTATGGAAGGTTCTTCTCCTTTTTCAAAGTTGCTTCTCTTCCTTGTTCGCCCTCTTCTCCTTTAAGCTTGAAAGTAAGTGTGGGTGCCTTCCTCTTAAGTGTAAGCTTGGAAGTAAGTGTGGGTGCCTTCCTCTTAAGCGTCGAAACTGTGGATCTGCTAATAATGAAGCAAGCAAGCCGTGCGAAGTATAAGTAATGTGAAGAAAAGCAAAGCGAGTGCACTAAAATCAGATTTAAAAGCTGCATCTATAGATGCGTCTAATAGCGCATCTATATATGCGTCTAATTACACAGATCAGACGCGGTTTTAGATGCACTTGTAGACGCGCATCACAAAACAAACAGATGCGATTTTAGACGTGCTTGTAGACGCACACCATAGAACAGACAGACGCGATTTTAGACGTGCCTTTAGACGCGCCATAGAGTTTAAAATTAAATATTTAAAGAAAAGCAAAATTTCTTGGGTTGTTTGTTTGTAGGATGTCTTCATCTTCAACAAGTAGCTCTAGTCAGGATGAATCCCTCCGTATCCACCATCGCAAAATGTGGTTGGAGAAAAAAATCAAATGTATGTGTGACTGATGTCGAGGAAACATGTATCGTGCATGCAGGATTACATCAATCACATCTCAAAGTATGGAGAATGGGATGCGACCGTAAACATGGTAAGGGTTTGTAAGTTAAGGTTGATTCAGATACCTATGGGTGTTCATATGTTTGAGTTATGATCCCATTTTAATTTGATACAGGATGCAGTGCCACACCCGCATATCTTGTCCTATGCTCGCCGTGAGGAGGCGAAGCGTCGACAATATGAGATGGGATCTTCAGGAAAGACCGTTACGGATGCATGGAGTGATGGTGATAGTAGCCCTCCCCCATTACCTCATGAAGCCATGGAGGAGGAGGTGTTTGATGATATGGTGCTGGATTTATATGTACATCAAGGGAGGGATGATAGCATGGAGCAGGATGATCTTTTTACTGCAGCATCGACTCCACTATTTGAGGGGTGCACATTCTCTATTCTACGTGCCTCCCTTGAGTTACTAAACTTGCAAACCATCTATGGATGGAGCAATGCAAATTTGAATGCATTACTGTAAGCTTTAAAGTCTATTTTGCAAACATGGTGAATTATACTAGTGGGTCAATTACTCGAATGCTTTTCCTCATTTATGGTCTTCACGTACAGGCTATTGTGTAAAATGCTTCCAAGGGAGAATAAATTACCGACCTCAAGAGATATGGCAAGGCAACATGTGACCTCTCTTGGAGGATTAGATTACAAGCGCATCCATGCATGTGTCAATGATTGTGTTTTGTTTCGTGGACTACATAAGGATGCAAGAGAGTGTCCTACTTATGGAGAGGCAAGATATAGAGCAGATCTCAAAACTTTGGACGTGCCTCGTAAGGTTTTGCGACATTTTCCCATAATCCCTCGCATCCAACATATGTTCAAGTGCAAATCTATTACAGAGCTCATGTCATGGCATTCCTCCCATCGATCAACCGATGGCAAGTGGAGAACTCCCGTGGACTCTCCTGCGTGGAAGCATATTGAAGACACATGGCCAAGCTTCAAGAAAGAACCTAGGAGCTTGAGACTTGGATTGGGTATGGATGGTGTGAACCCATTTGGTCTCAAAAGCACCTCTTACAATGTATGGCCAGTGATATTGGTGAATTATAATCTTCCACCCTCTATGGCTATTAAGAAAGGACATGTTATGCTGTCCCTTCTAATTCCAAGGAAACATAAAGTCAAAAATCCTGATGCTTATTTGGAGCCTTTGATTGATGAGCTAGAGATACTTTGGAGAGGTATCGAGGTGCATGATGTGAGCAGGCCTCCCTCGTCACGAGAGTTCAACTGCAAAGCAGTCTTGATGTGGACGATGCATGACTTCCAAGGCTATGTCGAGTGTTCAGGTAAGCATTGCACTTCTAATTATGAATAGGCAAAGGATGTGGCACCATAAACCCACCTTCAACTCTTAATTGCATCTATTGTTCAGGTCTCACTACATCGGGTTACCATGCATGTCTTGTTTGTGGTCCTTCGCTAGTTGCCTCATGGGCAGATGCATTGAATAAGGTCATCTATGAGAATAACCATCGATTTCTCCCACCTGATCATCCTAGATATGTTGCCCCTTGGAATGAAGTCCTCCCACAATCACTCACCGTGGGAGATTGGATGAGAATTTGGGACGGTTCCACGACTCCTCCACCACTTGGCATGAGCCGATAAGGGTTTGTAACTATTGTGTGGTATATTGGTTGGAAATAAAGATTGCCCGCTAACACCAACTTTTGTTTAGATACTCCATCTTTTATCGTTTACCATATTGGTCCCACCTCAAGATCAATCACCTGCTTGATCCCATGCATATCTTCAAGAATGTGGCATCTACCATTTGGGAGCATTTGAATGGGACACGAGATTCTGCAGGCATAAGGGAGGATCTACGTACCATAGGGAGGATGCATGAAGCTTGGCCACAAGAGAGACCAAATGGGTGTGTTTTTTTACCTCGTGCACCGTGGATGTTATCAAAGCTAGAGATGGTGACGGTGAAGCACACTATTACTACAATTCGTACTCCCACTAGATGCATGAGGTGTTTGAAGGGAGCCTTTACAAAGAGCAAGAAAAGAGGTGTAGAGTAATTATATGGCTTGAAATCTCGTGATTGGCACAAGATGCTCCAAGTAAGTATTTTATGTGCATAATGTCTTTTTCCTTTCAAATTTTTGAGTGAATAATTATAAGCAACTAATCAACCACCTCCTCATGGGTTCAATTCATACTACCTACTAGCATTTCACATAGTGCATCGAAGGACGTGAAAGATTGTATTTACAAGATGGGCGAGCTTGTGAGGTACTTTACATGATACAAAATATGATGCGTATCAATGCTCCATGCAAGTTTGAATGCATATTGCTAATATGTTGTACTTTTTCATTTCTAGGTATGTGAGCTCAAAGGAAATAGATCCCACCATGCTTGAGAATGCTCGAGTTATGTCAGTGGAAGTGGTTTGTTTAGTGGAGGAGACATTTTCATGTTCAATTCTCACAAGCCAACTACATCTTATAGTGCATTTGGTGGATGAGATTGCTATATGCTGTACTATACATGCACGATGGTTGTTCTTCCTCGAGTGCTTCATGAAGACCTTGAAGGGCTTCGTGAGACAAAATGCAAGACTCGAAGGTAGCATGGTTGAGGGTTGGTTGGTACAAGAGTCACTTGTATATATTTCTGAGTTTCTTGTTGATGTGGATAGCTCTCTCCCATGACTATGGAGAGATGATGAAGGCCTAAGGATGACCTCTATTGTGCCTCAAGGGAAAGGACACAACAAAGTAATAGACACGGAGTTGCATAATAGTATGAACCTCTATTGCGTGCTTAATAGTGATGTGATGAAAAGATGGGTGACAAGATACGAGGATGCAAAGGCAAGAAGACAAGAAGAAAGGGTCCTCTTTCGTACACACCACGGATCTCGTGTGCCATACCCTCAGTATCTAAGAGCACTTCCAAAGGATATTCATGTGGATTGGCTACTTGATGAAATGGAGAAAGCAGAGAAAGATGAGGGGATGCATATCACAATGGAAGAATGGAAGTATGCTAGGGGATGCATGATCAAGGTCGGTATATAGAATTTTATGCATAAGTTAGGAGCTTTCAATAATTTAGATTGCTTATTTAATTGATTTTTTCTTGGTGTAGTGCACTATGTTCAATGCTATATGGTGTGAGGGCAAGCATTTTAGAACACAACGGATTGATGATAACAGAAACACACAAGATTGCGGCGTCATTGCTAGCTTTGAGGGAGGCAATGGAGCCATGGATGATTATTGTGGCATAATCCAAGATATTATTAAGCTTGACTTTCGATGCTTCTTTGTATATGTTTTGGATGTAAAGTGGTTTAAGGACGTGGTGGAAAGAGGCCCTAATGCAACAATCAAATGCCATGCAACGCCATGCAAGTGGCTTTGTAACTATTGACTCCACAAAGTTTTGGCAAAGTAGGAAGGACACACTAGTACTACCGCAACAATGTGAACAGGTACTGTGCACACATATAAAAATACTCGCTTTTAAATATTTGATGCAAGAAAAATAACATGATTGTATTTGTGTTTGAATTAGGCTGTCTATCAACCAATGGTGGATAATAATAGATGGTGGCATGTCATACCTATTATGCCACGTTCCAAAGTGATGTATAGTACATTTACTAATATGGAGTGTATGGAGGATGATCATGGCCATGGACGTGATGATGACCGTGATACGAGAGACGAGGATGATCATGAGATAGGAGATACAGATATTGAGGCCATTACCCATGAGGACGAGCCTACCATTGGTGATGCTGATTTCGATGAGCACATGAGTGGCACAAGTAGTAGTGGATTGAATGTATTTGTAGATCTAAATGCTTGTTTCGATTTTGAAGTAGATAGTTTGGCAAGGGTTGATCTCATTGAGGATGAGATTGAACCAAAGCCCATCATTGATATTGGAAAAACTATTTTACATATTGTCTCATTCTCCTCACCTCACTTAATTCTTGTATATGTGGGCTTGCAAAAAAGCATTGATGTTTTTGTTAAAATTATTATGTTAATACACATGCAAATAGACAAGCTATTAGACGTGCTATGAGACATGCTCATAATTTCTCTACTCAAGCAATGCCTATAGATGCACCCGCTGTTTTGCGCGTCTACCAAGCATGTCTATAGGTTCTTTGTGTTATGTAAAATCCTTCCCAAATGAAAAGTTTACTTTATGAGAATGTCATTAAACAAGTCCATGATGAAATTCTCTTTGTTTTTTGTATGCTTCTTTTTGTTCTGGATATGTTGCACTCTCAAGTGCTTCTTTAGATCATCACAGTCGATACACTTTGAGATTTTTTGCCTCTTTAAGATTTTAATATGTCCAAAGCTCTTTTTCCAAAGAGTATACAAAGTATGAAAAGATGCCGGAGCATGTCCTCTTTGCCTTTGTGTTTCTCCATTAGAGTTAAATACTTCTTTTTTTGTCAAACCTATTGGAAGATGTATTTCAGATAGATGAGGTTGCGGTAAAGCATTTTCATGAATGTAGTCTTTCAAAATTGCCATTGTTACAACCATTGAATATCTTGTTTTGGGCCTTTCTTTGTTCCATGAATGTTAAATTTTACTCCATACTTTGTTTTATTAGCCAAATTCCAATATGTGCCATGTGATAATCATGTAATAATGCGATATGCATTATTGCAAATACTTTTTCCATTTCTAAGAGGCCTTATGTGTTGTCCTGAACTTCGCCTTTCCTATCATGTACAAGAAAGCAAGAGAATCTCGTGAGTAGGTATTCATTTCTTCTTCTCTCTCTCCTTTGCCAGACATGTTCTCTACAACCCTTGATGTCATGTTAGTTAATGGATCGCATACATCTATGCTTACAACATGTACAGATCACATTGCTTTTAGCATAACATCTTCATTCATTGCTCTCTTTGGTTGCTTTTCTGGATCTACCTGGATTCCCTTTTGTTTCATGCATCTGTATGTCCATTTTGGGGCCTTTTGTACATCCTTATTTGGATTTGTGCAGTTTTCCTTGTAAGATTTATTTGTCACTTTGTTTTCATGAGATGTTGCATCCTTGATCTTATCACTATGATAGTCAAATTCAAATACCGAATAGTCCTTTGTTGATATCATCCCTGCTTTTGATACATCCATAGAACCATTTACATTAACTGTTTCACAGTCAAAGTCAAATACCGAATAGTCCTTTGTTGATATCATCCGTACTTTTGATACAATCGTAGTACCATTTGTCATAGTGGTGATAGAGTGTCTAGAATGATCTTTAAACTCATCTATTCCTGAGAGAACATCACACATTGATGCACTTTCTATGGATTTCATAACTCCATAGTCTTGAAACTCCTCTACTCCTGAGAGAATATCACTCACTATATTGTCATGCATGATTTCCATAATTCCATAGTTACTTGGTTTGACTCGAAGAACTTTATCAGTATCCTTGAAGCCATCCATGCTTGATAAGATATCACTTCTTTGCCCAAGATCTCAATGTGAATGAATTCATCCACTCCGGATAAGGAATCACTTGTGAAATCTTTTTCTTTCTCAGTACCAATGAACTCATCGACTCCTGATAAGATGTTAGTGCTATAGTTGAGTGCATTGGAATCATCCATCTCTGAAGGAATAGAGCTTGGTACATTGGCATATTCTTTCAATTCTTTGATATTGTAGTATACATTATGTTTATCATTTTAAAACACATGTGGACTCTTTCCAATCTTTAAAAATTTCATGCTCCATCTCAAATCCTTACCTTCCTCATAGTAGGGACCATCCAATGAGATTAAGTTATCATCCATACGATCATTAGTGACTTTTCGAATTCTCATTTGCATAGAGGGAGAGGGGAGAAGAGAGGAAAGAGAGAGAAGAGAGAGAGGAGAGCGCACGCATGAGAGAGAGAGGAGAGAGAGAAGAGAGAGAGGGAGAGGGAGAGGGAGAGGATAGCCAACAAGAGAGAGGGTAGAGGAGAGCGCACGCACGAGAGAGAGAGAGAGAGAGAGAGAGAGAGAGAGATGAAAATCTAGGGAGGGAGGGATTGAGAGAGAGTACGAGAGAGAGGGAGAGAGTGAGAATGAAAGATAGAAATGAGGAATAGAGATAGAAAATCTTACCAATGAGGAGGAGAAATGACTAAGGAGTACGCAATGATCAAGGAGGGATATTCGAGGATAGAGTTTTTCATGGAGGGATATGGGAGCTAAGAGGTAAATGAGGGGTATTAGAGGAGAGATATTGAAGAAGATTAGAGGTGACAATGGATAGAGGAGTAGAGGCGACGATCAAGTAGGGAGATTAGAGGTTGCTAAAGAGAAGATATGAATGATTAAATGTCAAAACTTGAACAAACAAAACTATGAACCTTGGTGTGTGAAAAGACAAACATGTGGAAACTTGAAAACAAAACTTTGTACCTTGGTGTGTGAAAAGACAAATGTGTGGAAACTTGAATTTCAAATTTCGTGCCTTTTTAAAAATTTAAAATGACTCTCACTTACATTTTCAATCTACTAGTTTAATTTCTCAATTAAAACTTATGGAATAGAAAGTATAATTTGAAATTTCTCGCCTTTTAGCTTTCATTTTCAATACATTAGTTTAGTTTCTCTCCTTTTAGGGAGAATTAAAATTTTCTTCTACTTAAAATTTACCTTTTTTATTTTAAGCTTTATTTTCTAAATTTCACATTTTGCATGAAGTTAAATTTTACTTTATATAAATTTTGAAAGTTTCTGATTCAAACTAATAAGAATTTAGAGTTCAGATTAATAAGAATTTACTTTGTCAAAATTGAAACTTCTTATTGATGTGAATTTCAAATTATTATTAGCTTTAAGTGAAATTAATTTGAATTAAAAAATGGTTTAGGGTGTAGGGGTTAGGTTTTAGGTTTTAGGGTTTGGGAGATTTGGTTTAGGGTTTGGGGATTGGTTTAGGGTTTGGGAGTTAGGGGTTTAAGGTTTAGGGTTTTAGGGTGGTTTGGGAGTTAGGGTTTGGGGTTTAGTGTTTAGAAGGCCAAGATTAAGGATTAGGGTTTAGGGATTAGGTTTAGGGTTTGGGGGTTAGGGTGTAGGGTTTTTGGGTTTTGGTTTAGGGTTTAGAGTTTGGGGGTCAAGGTTTAGGGTTTGAGGGTTAGGGTTTAGGGTTTAGGGTTTGAGGGTTAGGGTTTAGGGTTTAGGATTTAGGGATAAGGGGTTAGGGTTTAGGGCTTAGGGTTTAAGGTTCGGAGGTTAGGGTTTAGGGTTTACTGGATAGGGTTTAGGGTTTAGGGGTTAGGGTTTAGAGTTTAGGGTTTGCAGTCAATTTTAGTTTTTAGTTTTTAATATTTTTCATAAAGTCAAATTTAAATTTATGGAGATTTTAACTTCTTATTAATGTGAATGTTAAGTTCTTATTAGTTGTAAGTAAATTAGTGTTTGTAAATAAAATTCTTGTCGCATTTTTAATTTTTTTTGTCTCAATTGTAATTGTCTTTTTTAAACTCACAATCTAAGCATATTAAGAAGAACAATGGAAAAGAAATTATTTCTTGATTTTATTTGCTTCGATGGTTGGTGTAGTCTAGATTAGCATGGATCAGTTTATCCTTAGAAGAGAGAACTCCAAAAAAATCAATCAAAGCCATGCTTAAAATTTACCGACTAGTTCCTAATTGGAGTCATTTGATTCGCTCACATGCGGTTTCACACCCACAACAACCCTACAATTTCAAGATGATTGAAAGTTGTATTAGTGCATATTTCAAATTATAGTTGTATCAGTTGTGGGAGTGGACATAGCAGATTATAGTTGTACCAATTGTGGGAGTGGACAAAGCATATTGCAATTGTATCAGACAAACTTCATATTTGTATCCTATTGTACTTTATTTCACTTTACACTATCCACGAGTTCATTGTAAATCCTTATTTTTTTTCCACATTTATGCAGGTATCTAAGCCTTGTAAAGTCTTTTAGGCTATTCCCAAAGCATGAAATTGACACTTATACCATTGGGGAGAATGAAAACTTGAGGTGTATCATGGGGCTCATTGTACTTTTGATTTATCAAAGTAATTATAGTTTTCATGCAAAGTAATAGATTATTTATATCTATTTTTTTAATTATACGTTAATATAGGATGGAGCTTGAGGCTATATCATTTGTCAATGATATGACATTGAAGTATGATGGAAAATTTTATGCCCCAAAGGACTTCACAAACTGGACCATTGTTGACACCACCAAAAAAGCATGGTTCTTGGTACTAAGCAAAGGCAATCTCATTTTAGTTGTGACAAAGAGAGTGTTGGAGAAAGATTAGCATGCATGGCATGTATCTTTCTCAAAGAGCAATTTGATTCAAGGGGGCACCTTACTCAGAATAAAAATTGAGAAAGAAAGCAATACAATCATCAGAGAGTGTTGGAGAAAGATTAGCATGCATGGCATGTATCTTTCTCAAAGAGCAATTTGATTCAAGGGGGCACCTTACTCAAAATAGAAATTGAGAAAGAAAGCAATACAATGATGATTTACACAAAGTCAAGAATGAGTAATAGAATAGTTCTTCTTTCAAAGAAAATGCAATACACTTTCTAATGCCGTCTCCAAAAGCACTTAGATTTTTTGAATTGGTGCCTACATTAGAGATCCTCCAACATGTGTGGGGGGAATTTCCCATTGAGGAAGCAAGAAAAATGCATTCAAAGATAATCCTTAAATACTTTCAGGGTGCCATAGAATAAGGTTCAACTTCATTCGAGAGACCTAAGGTACAAGGGTCCACACATGAGACACCTAAGGTGCAAGAATCCACACATGAGAAAGGAGGGGATGAGACATGCCATGTAGACTTGGTCTAGGGTCATACAAATGAGAGAGGAACTAGGGTGGATGAGAGAGAATGTGTAGTGTTGGATGAGGGTTTTGTACACGTGGATGCTTACAAGGGATATACATCTGACAGATAGGAATTGCATTGGTTGAGACATGACATGCATGAGATGAGACGGGACATGCACATGCATCTCTCGTTCATGGTATTACTCACTTAGATGGTGTAACGCACAAAGTTCATGGGATAACAGAACAAGTGCAACCCGTAAGTAAACTTGAAGCGGAGTCAATAGAAGAAGAGAATGGTTCAGATAGAGCCCCTAAAAAATAAACCCCAACGTCAAATGCAAAAGGCGAGTACTTCACGAGCTATAGTTCCAAGTGCTATGATAGCTACAAGTACTTAAAAAAGAGTTTATTCATCTACAAAGAAAGGATGAAGAGAAGAGGAAGAACAGGATGAGGATGTAGAGGGTCTTGAACTGGACTCAGATTTAGAAGCTGAAATGTTGTCAATGAAGAATCTAAATCTTTGCTTGAATGAGACAGTGATGACAAATGAGTATCCAAGATACATATGGGCCCAAAGACTTATGGACTTAGCTGCTTACAATGTGGATGTACTTGTAGCAGAAAATGAAAGACTAAAAGCATAGTTGGAAGAGGCAAAGGCGGTGGATCCAAGCAAATTTAAAGAACCAACAGATGTTAAAACTAACTTTGAATTTTAGTTTTCTGTGTTGGATGTGCAAGTTGTAGATAAAAAATCAAATAAAGAAAAATATGTTGAAGATAAAGATGTAGCTATTGAAGATGATGTTGAGTGAGACATAAAGATTGTGGTACAAGAATCTACTATAGATGTATTAGTAGCTAAAGCAAAGATAAAGATTGGAGTTCATTAATTCAGTATTTTGCAAGATAATATAGTGCTTGGACCAGAAATACCTATGAAGAAAATAGAAGAACCTTCTGAGACTGATGTCATAGAGTAGTCTACTGAAGGTAATAGTGGTGAAGACTTTGAGCTCATCACTAGGAAGATAGCTTGGGTATTGATCTCAACTTCTACAAAGAATACCTAATGTAAAGGGTTCATATCTACATGTTTTTGACATATCAAAAACCCTCTCCACCAGAACTGCTAGGTGTTAGGGGTTAATTAGGCACCTATAGTTAGCTTTAGTACTAAATGATACCTAGAAGGGTTGATTGTCATAGTTAGCATCCTAACAATATTTTATTTAGTGATATACATGTAACTACTAGACTCGTGCTAGAGAGTCTTGTGAATAGAATAGAACTCAGAGATGAATCATATTGGAATGATGTTGTGCCTATCAGTTTTACTGTAATTGTTTACGGTAATCCGACAATGATAAATGAATGGAACACATTTTCTACTTTGTATCTACTATGTACAATGCATTTCTAAGTTGCAATTTATTCAAACTTGTATTTGATTGTATTCTAACTCTGTGTCGAAGTTCTTCATGGAAGTATTTGCTTGAGGTTTGATGTAGGATTGCTCTGGGTAAAACCATCCTGAACAATGGTGTACCAAGAGCTTGTGGCTACTCTACAAGTGAAAGATCACTAAAAGCATGAGTGTTTATCCAATGGAATCACCTCCAACTCAGCATCATATCCGTTCATCCAAACATCAAATGGGAAAGTTCTATAGGGGCAAAAACTATGTGCAAAATTTTCCAAGACTTATCCGAAGATGAAAAAAATATATTCTGCCTTTCTACACATGATGAGTTTATAGCACTCAAGATGAATGCTTTCAGCACATATGTATGCCTCATGGGTAGTCATCCCCTTAGAGTTATTGCTGGTTTGTTTCCATTGCTACAAAAGCCATGACTATTATCTACATGGCATGACATAACCAACATCCCACCCTTGCAAACTGATGATCCCATCGTACCAACAAAAAGAAGTATCAGAGGATGACATGGCCTATCTCACATCTAACTTCACATACCTAACCACTTTCTATGCCAATCATATAACCTCACTTCCCTTGCTGCTACCACCCTCTTAGCCTTCCTTGAGCTCTAGCCTGACATCTACTCCATTGTCTCTTTGCTCATGCCTCTCACCACTTTCAACTAACCCAACTTACTAGCCCCTCATAGCTAACTGCTTCCCCTCCCTTTCTTATCCTACACTTAACAATTACCATGTTGCTCAAACCATGTTCCCAATTTTTCCCTCCCTCCCACTGATTTCCCTCCCACAACTAACAGTCTTCCATATTTCTCCCCCATGTCCCAAGATTTTCTCCCTGCCTTGCCATCACCTTTGACACTACGTGTGCTACCATCAACAAAAATTGGCCCAATATTTGATTTTGAATATCAAGATCCAGATAATTCAAGTCGCACTCCCATGACAAATTCCAATGATGGGACGTAATACAACTTCCTAGTAACCCCAGATGTCAAGGATTTCTCGAGCACATATCCTGATGGAACCTAGACAACTTCCTTGCGAACCTACATCTGCACCAAATTAGTGAAGCTTGGGTCAGCAAGTTGGATACCCAACTTGATTGCTGCTGCCCCAACCTCTTTGATGTAATCTTCTTGAAAGAGTACCTGCGTGCACCTCCATGTCTCAAAAACCATCCCAAGTTCTATGTAGTTCCACAACAACTTAGATGGGGGCCAACATACACACTTTGGGGGAGGATCGCACCATTAATTGGCCAATGATCGAGCCATACTCTGGTCTAGAATGGAACATCCAAGGCATACTGATCCGAACACTTCAACATCATGAGCAAATAATGTGTGGCAACATTGACTGCATCCTTTGTCAAAGTGCTATCTTCTACAAAACATTGGAATACATTTTGGAGGTCCCCATCCACATCAACTGCAATTTGCCTACACTCATTTTCAATCCCAATGAGCAAATCGATGCTTAGACTACAAGCCGATTCTATCAAAGAGTCATCTTCTTAGAAGCACACCACATATCTCTGTTTTAAGAAATGGTGGATACAGGCTTCCTAGAAATAGAGCAAAAATTGTATGGTGCCAAGGCTTGAAAAAAGGATCGAATGGCATGCCACAAGTTCCACAGCCACTAGGTTACGCGCATGGCATCCCAACTCCATGATTATAATAAGCCATAACCCAAGGGCAGGTAATAAAATGGATCCGAGGGTATGTTGTCTCTATGCCAACATGGGCTTAGGTAGAACAGAATGTGTGTGTAGAGTAGCAGCAAAGATCCACTTGTACTTGCATAAGGCTAGGAAAAATGTCTCTTAGCAATCCTCAACATGCATCTTCATCATGAAAGTCCTACATGCATGTTCTACATATGATATCTACATGTAGTTTGTACATGCAACTCCTACATGCATGTTCTACATGCAAGTCCTACATGTGAATCCCACATGCATGATCTACATGCATGTCCTGCATGTAGTTCCTACATGATGCAACATGCAACGTGCAACTCCTACATGCAACTTCTCTATGCAAAAGAAGAGAAGAAAGAGAAGTAGCTTTGAAGAAGGACAAGAAGCTTCCATACCTCTATCCAAGGTAAGTCTCTTGACGGTTGATCTTCTTTGGAAGTTTCTCTCTTTGGATTCGTCCTTTGTCGTATGCAGGGAATAAACGTTTTTGGTACTAGTATTGTTTTTTTGTGTCTAGTGCATGTCCTTTTCAGGTTCTAAAAAAAGTTTGTATGTCGGAGCGTGTCTAAGATCACGTCTAATAGCATGTCTATAGATGCATCTATAATTGGAAACAGACAGCCATGCCTATAGATGCACTATTAGATGTGGATATAGACATGTTTTGATAGTCTTAGATTTCTTCATTTTCCTTCCCTTCCCCTTCTCCTTCCACTTCCAAGAAAAGGATTGCATATTGAATGATGAAAATAAGTGATTGCATGAATGAAGAAAAGTGATTCTCCCTTATCTCCTCTCTTTCCTTCTCTTTTCGTCTCTTTTCTCATCTGATCTTTCCTTCTCAATTTTTATCTCTTTCCCTCCTCTCTTTTCTCCTCTCTTTCCTTCTCTCTTTTTCTCTGTTTTTCCTTCTCTCTTTTATCCTCTCTTTCCTTCTCTTTTCGTGGTAATTTTCCTCTCTTATCTCCTCTTTTTCTCTCTTTTTTTGCTCTCTTTTCCTCTCCTTTCTCCTCTCTTTCTTTCTCTCTTTTTCTCTCTTTTATCCTCACCTTTTCTCTCTTTCTCCTTCTCTCTTTCCTTCTCTTTTCGTGGTAATTTTCCTCTCTTCTCTCTTTTTCTCTCTTTTTTTCTCCTCTACATTTCTCTTTTTTCTCCTTTCTTTCCTTAATACTTTTTCTCTCTTTTATCCCCACTTTTTCTCTCTTTTTTTCCCTCTCTTTTCCTTTCCTCTCTCCTCTCTTTTATCCCCACTTTTTCTCTCTTTTTTTCTCCTCTCTTTTTCTCTCTTTGTCTCTCCTTTTTTCCTCTCTTTTCTTCTCCTTTCTCCTCTCTTTCCTTCTCTCTTGTTCTCTCTTTTATCCTCACCTTTTCTCTCTTTTTCCTTCTCTCTTTTATCCTCTCTTTCCTTCTCTTTTCGTGGTAATTTTCCTCTCTTATCTCCTCTTTTTTTCTCTGTTTTTTTCCTCTCTTTTCTCCTCTCGTTCCTTCTCTCTTTTTCTCTCTTTTATCCCCACTTTTTCTCTCTTTTTTCTTCTTTTTATCAATTCATCAGTAATCTTCTTTTTTTCATTTCGTCAATTCATCATGTGGCCAGGAAGCTCTTCAGCCTCACCTGATCTTTGGGAGACCATCTTTTGGGAGTTATATAACCTTTTGGGGCACCCTCCCAGTCCTGTGGAGTTACACCATCCCAGTCCTAGGCTACATGATGAGTACTCTAACCCCCCCAGGAGTCGGCACTATAGACTCCAAATCACCCCAACCCCACACCAGTTGAGATTACCCCAGTGGAATCAAGACAGCCCAGTCGACTACAGAGCCGAGCCCCTTCCCCCATGCCGTCAAGAGGCCCGTCTGCATTGCAGAGCCGTCGACATACTCCCGTGCAGTCGAGACTCGATTCTCCAGCTATGAGTGGTCAGCATAGTCCCATGTAGTCGAGAGTCTCTTCTACGAGTGGCTAGTATACTAGCTCAACACAACATGGTAGCAAGCATAGTAGCAGGGAGAGCATTGGGGGATGCATGGCACAGTGCTTTAGGAGGGATAGTGGTGGGGATGGGGATGATTCCTCTCTTATCTCCTCTCTTTTTCTCTCTTATTTTCCTCTCTTTTCTCCTCTCTTTCCTTCTCTCTTTTTCTCTCTTTTATCCCCACTTTTTCTCTCTTTTTTCTTCTTTTTTTTAGTTCATCAGTAATCTTCTTTTTTTCTTTTCTTCAATTCATCATGTGGCCAGGAAGCTCTTCAGCCTCACCTGATCTTCGGGAGACCATCCTTTGGGAGTTATATAACTTTTTGGGGCACCCTCCTAGTCTTGGGGAGTTATACCCTCCCAGTCTTGGGCTACATGATGAGTACTCTAGACACCCCCCCGGAGTCGGCACTACAGACTCCAAACCACCCCAACCCCATACCAGCTAAGATTACCTAGTGGAGTCGAGATAGCCCAACAACCTATAGAGCCGAGCCCCTTTCCCCATGCCGTCAAGAGGCCCTTTTGCATCGCAGAGCCGTCGACATGCTCCCGTGCAGTCAAGACTCGGTTCTCCAGCTATGAGTGGTCAGCGTAGTCCCATGTAGTTGACGAGAGTTGGTTCTCTATCTATGACTAGCCAGCATACTAGCTCAACACAACACGGTAGCAAGCATAGTAGCAGGGAGAGCATTGGGGGATGCATGGCACAGTGCTTTGGGAGGGGTAGTGATGGGGACAGGGATGATTCAAATGATGCAGACATGCTAGAGGGTGATGGTATGAACTACTATGACATCACTCAGACAGGAGGCATCTTGATGGATGCACGGGGGAAGGACATCATGGCCTTCATGCACTCTGTAATTGCTAACAACTACAAAGATTGCTTTATTCACTACAAAGACCATCCAAAAAGGTCGGCTGATGAGACCCTCGCTGCTGTTCGCTTTAGGTATCCCAATCCCCCCAATGTTTAGTTCACATATAAATGGGCCTGTTACGGTACTTAGCAATAAAAGATCTTCACTTAAGAGGCAGGCACTAGCAAAGAGGAGGTTACGACAGAGTCTAGAAAGTTTGTGAACTTCAGGGGAGTTTCAGAAGATGACTCGGGGGAGTCACTATATATAAACCCTCTATATCACGTGCGTTCAAGGCCTATATTTAAAATCCCTTATCTGTAAATTTTTTCATTAATAAAATGTACCCCTTTTCTATACAAATTTGTAAATTTTTTCCAAAATTATTTTAAATAGTCCCTTATGTATATTTATTTCTGTAAATTTTAGGAATAGAAAATATCCTTCTGTCGAACTCACGTGATAGGGTTACATATGATGAGTGACCCCCCCCGAGGAAGATGACTTCATCAAGAATGAGTCCAAGCTCGAGGGAGGTCAGCCACCAAGGGGCCCACCCCACACCACTTACAAGCATGAGTGGAAGAAAGCAATGAAGGCAACGAGAGTGCGACCCCAGTTTGCAGCACGTGGAGGCATGAAGGATCCAAATGGAGCAATATGGAAGCATGCATTTTGGAGCAAGGGGTGTTGAATCATGGGAGGCCCAATTTGTAAGTATCGATCTCAAATTATATTGTTTATGTAGTTTATTGAGAGGTTGTTTCTTTGTACTAACCCCTCTGCAAATTGTGTCATCTTGTAGCTTGATATCATGGGCAGGTACCCTACTCCCGTCGAGACAGCCTACCACTACCACCATCGTAGAGGAGATACATAGAGGCACTTCTATGATGATAGCTTGATTACTGAGGAGCAGTATATCTAGGCTACTAGAGCGCCCCTCAGGTATTTGAAAGTAATTAAATAATGTCAATATTGTGAAGATTGTGGGAGAGAGGGAAGGAGTCTCACTTGCGGCTTTCTCACATGCACAATGGGGGAATACACACAAAGGTGGAGGCTGAAAACAGTTTTCCTCTTCTTAGTTGTGAAAGTCAAAAGAACTCAAGTACAAAGAAATAGAAGAACCCTATATGTGTTGAGATATCAAGCTCTACCCCCGATATATCTCCTAGATGACTATCATTTATGTCACCGCCTATGTTAGTTGTACTCGTGGTGTAGTTAGACTACCACGTATGTTTTTGGTTTGGGTTCACATATGAACCACGTATTCTAGGGTTTGACATATAGGGTATTTCCCTCTTCTATTGTATGGTTGTTGTGTGCAAAAGTGAAGAAAGGCTTCACCCTCCAACCTTGTGTCCTCTCTCTTTTGTGTGTTGTGAAGAAAGCTGAACTTGAGTTTCTATCTCTCTCCCTTGTTCTTTACATGGTATCAGAGCCTTGTTCGTGGTAAGGAGCTCAAGAAAGCAAGCCAAGTTTATGGTGTCCTGGTAAGAGGACCAGTGTTGCTTTCCTATTTCGAGTTTGGGAGCAAATCTCTGCAGGTAGCACAGCCAGAAGTGCAGGAGTGCACTATTTCAGATTGAGAGGCCCTTCGCGGTGTGGCGAGAGCACAGTATATGCTGCGGGAGGGGGGCAAAGCCCTTGGTGACTTTATTTTTTTGATTTGAGGCCGTTTCGGGGCCCATTTTGGAGGCGGAAGTTCTTCGCAGGCACTCAGAAAAAGGCCCTGTTTTTGCTGTGCGACCACCGCGCGGCTAGTCGGTGGAAAGGTGCCACAGAAATTGCATCGTATGCCTGTGTGCAGAGATATTGGGAGTTGCAGATTCATGCCTGTTGCCTGTTGATGCAAAATCGTCACTAGGAAGTGACTGTGTGGTGAAATACCACTTTCGTCAGTGTTGCAGATCTGCCCCTGTGAGGCTTTTCGCAGAAGTTTTGCTATTTGCCCTTGTGAGGCATTTGCTGTGTTTACAGGTTGCTGTTGCAATTCGTGATTTGTAAAA
This sequence comes from Dipteris shenzhenensis, assembly GCF_047967505.1. Lineage (NCBI taxonomy): Eukaryota > Viridiplantae > Streptophyta > Polypodiopsida > Gleicheniales > Dipteridaceae > Dipteris > Dipteris shenzhenensis. The sequence continues at coordinate 32,619,076 of NC_141620.1, forward strand.
TGTCTGAGAACCTGTCTACCATTGTCAGTGAGAAGCTTGACAAGAACAACTTCCAAGCATGGAAGTTCAGGATGACAAACTTCCTTATGGGAAAGGGAGTTTGGGACTACATCAGTGGTGAAACTGCAGAACCAGTTTTGGGTACTGCTCCCACTCCTGCTGAATTGAAGGCCTTTAAAGAATGGCATGAAAAAGCCAAAAAATGCCTGTATTGGCTGTCTGTTAGCATTTCAGATTCTATGATTGTGCATATACAGGATGTAGAGACGCCTAAGGAGGCATGGGATACATTGGTGAAGCTGTATAGCACAAATACCAAAGCACGAAAGATGCAGCTAAAGCAGGAGTTGCACAATGTGCAAAGGAAAAATCTAAATATAAATGAGTATTTCTTGAAGGTGAAAGGCCTTGCAGATTCTCTTGCCTCCATTGGAGCACCTGTTGATGATGAGGACTTAGTGTCCGTGACCTTGAATGGTCTTGGGAAAGATTATGCACAGTTTCGGACATCCATTGGAGTCCGTGAAACATTTCCTGATTTTCAGGAACTTATTGCTCTCTTGCTGAGTGAAGAGCAAAGGAATGGTGGTTCAGCCACCTCAACTTCTCAAGAGAGTGCTTTCTACTCGAATACAGGTAGAGGCAGGGGTAGAGGAAGAGGCCGTTTTGGTGGCCGTGCAGGAAATCAGAATCAACAGCAACAATAGGAAAACCAGTCCTATGGAGGAGGACGTGGTAGTTCTAGAGGCAGGGGGAGCCAAAGAGGCCGTGGTTCATGGCAAAGGAACCAGCAAGTAAATAGCAGCACAGAATGCTATTATTGTGGAAAGCCTGGACACAAGGAGAATACATGCTATAAAAAGCAGAATGACATCAAAAGTGGGAAGTTGCAGCAAAGCAACTATGCATCATCAAGTGGGCATGGTGACGACAGAAATGAGCACCTTTTTGTGATGCAGCATATGGTTAACTCCATGTCAGGAGATGCTGCAGCTTGCAATGATGTTTGGTATGTTGATTCAGGTGCCTCTAACCACATGACCAGTCATGGTGAGTGGTTTCATGATGTTAGAAATTTGGATAAGCCAGGTTATGTTGAAACAGGTGATGATACTGCGCACCCAATTACGCAGGTTGGTAAAGTGCCATTGGCTATGCAGGATGGCAAAACGAAGTACTTGGCAGATGTACTTCATGTTCCAAAAATAACTAAGAACCTGGTTTCAGTTGGCCAGATGGTTGAGCAAGGTCTGCAGGTTAGATTTAATCCTGATGGATGCTTTGTTGAGGACTTGAAAAATAAGTGCCGCTTGGTTGCGAAAGGCAACAAAAATGGCAGAATGTTCACCTTGGATGTTGATATGCCTGAGGTGAAAGCTGCTATGTTTGCGCATGGGAGAGGTTCATTGCAGATATTGAGATATGGCACAAGCGCATTGGGCACGTGAATATACAAAGGCTGAAATCTATGCAAACGAAAAACATTGTTGCAGGTTTGCCTAAATTCAGAGTTGAGGGAATGCAAAAGGTATGTGAAGCATGCCAAATGGGTAAGCAGGCCAGACATGCATTTCCCAAAAATGCTAAGGTGAGCAGAAGACCTTTGGAAGTGATCCATTCAGATGTTTGGACAACCAAAACTACTTCTATTGGTGGATGCCATTATTATGTGACGTTTATTGATGACTATACTAGGAAGGTGTGGATTTATTTTATGAAGCACAAAAGTGAAGTGTTCAGCCACTTCAAGGCTTTTAAGGCCATGGTTGAAAAAGAGAAAGGTGTGCATATTAAAGTGCTAAGATCTGATGGAGGGGGAGAGTACTTTTCAGAAGAATTTTGTGAATATCTGAAAGAACAGGGAATTCAAAGGAAGTACTCATGCAGGTCTACCCCTCAGCAGAATGGGGTTGCAGAAAGGAAGAACAGGCATATTGCAGAAGTAGGATGGGCGATCCTAAATGAGAAAAACATGCCTGATTATTTTTGGGCTGAAGCAGTAGCAACCGCTGTTTATATTATAAACAGAACCCCCACTGCAGCTGTCCATGGCATGACGCCTGAAGAAATGTATACAGGCCAAAAACCAGATATTTCTCACTTGAAGGTATTTGGTTGCATAGCTTATGTTCATGTTCCTGATGAGAAGAGAACAAAGCTGGATCCAAAGGCAGAAAAATGCATCTTTATTGGATATGCTCTGCACCAGAAAGGGTATCGCTGTTATAACCCTTCCACCCGCAAAATGCAAGTGAGCAGAGATGTTGTTTTTGATGAAATGAGCAGCTGGTATGCACCAACTGTTATGGTAGGAGATGCAGATGCAGGAAATGGGAATGCTGCAATAAATGCAGAGCAGCAATCTCAAGCCTTGAGTGGACCCAGAGAGTCCTCTATTAGTGGATCTAATGCATGGACAGGGAGATTGAGATCTAGTGAATCGTCACATGGCAGCCCTGATAGTGTTGTGCAGGTATCACATAAGGGAAAAGAAAAAGTAGACCATGCTCCAGTGTTTGATGTGTCTGCTGGTAGCTCTCATGTTGATGGAGAGTCAAGCGGCTCTGAAATGAGCCTTGATGAGGAACTTGGGATTCCTTCTGTTGTTACACCTGGTGCAAGGAAAAGCAGGCATGATTTAAAGACTCCTGCAACTGATCCAGTTGTACGGAGGTCCACTCGTATTAAGTATCCAGTTGACAGGCTGAGATATGATGGGTATACAACACATCACTATGCTTATATGGTCAAGGTTCTAGAGGAGCCAGAGCCCACATGTTTTGAGGATGCAGTAGGGCATAAAAATTGGGAAGCAGCTATGGACGAAGAGATGGCTGCCTTGGATGCAAACCACACTTGGGATTTGATGCCTTTGCCTCATGGTAAGAAGGCTATTGGCTGCAAGTGGGTTTACAAAGTAAAGCACAATGCTGATGGGTCTGTTAGCAGGTACAAGGCAAGATTGGTTGCCAAAGGTTTTGCGCAGACATATGGAATTGACTATGAGGAAACTTTCAGCCCAGTTGCAAGGATGGCAACCGTGAGAGCAGTAATTGCTATGGCTGCTGCAAAGGGATGGTCTTTGCATCAGATGGATGTGAAAAATGCCTTCTTGCATGGTGATTTGCAGGAAGAGGTTTATATGATGCAGCCACAAGGTTATGAGGTTAATTCACACCCCGATTTTGTATGCAGGTTGCGCAAAGCCTTGTATGGCTTAAAACAGGCGCCGAGGGCATGGTCAGACAAGATAGGGCAATATCTTGTCACTATTGGATTTCAGATTTCCAATTCAGATTTTTCACTTTATGTGAAAAGGACAAACAGAGGGATTGTGCTTATAGTCATCTATGTTGATGACTTGATTATTACAGGTGATAGTGATGCAGACATTAATGAAGTGAAGCTGCTGTTGAAGCAGAAATTTAAGATGAAGGATTTGGGAGAGCTGCGTTACTTCTTGGGCATTGAGGTTATTAGATCCTCGAGTGGGATATGGCTGTTGCAAAGGCAATACGGTTTGGACATGCTGTCCAAATATGGGATGACAGGCTGTAAGCCTATTTCTGTTCCATTGGAGCAGAATGTGAAGCTCAATGCAGAGACAGGTGAGCTTCTTGAAGATGTTACTATGTACAGGCGCATAGTAGGTAGCTTGATTTACATGACTATAACCAGACCAGATTTGAGCTATGCTGTGGGGCTGGTGAGTCAGTTTATGCAGGCACCGAGGAAGCCACATTTGGATGCGGCTAGGCGCATACTGTGGTATGTGAAGTCCACATTGCATTATGGACTGTTTTATGAAGCTGGGTGTGCATTACAGGTACATGGATACACAGATGCTGATTGGGCTGGTAGTGTCTCAGACAGGAGATCTACTAGTGGTTTTATGTTTTCCCTTGGGAGTGGTGCCATCAGTTGGAGCAGCAAGAAGCAGCCAACAGTTGCCTTGTCGAGCACAGAGGCTGAGTACAGGGGTGCAGCAATGGCTACATGTGAGGTAGCTTGGTTACGGAAGCTACTTGCAGATATGGGACAGTCAATTCATGCAGCAGTTGTCATTCATTGTGACAACATTAGCAGCATCATGCTTGCTAATAACCCAGTTTATCATGCTAGAACAAAGCACATTGAGGTGCATTATCACTTTGTGAGAGAGAAGGTTCTAGCTGGTGAGATTGATCTTGTCTATGTCAGAGGAGCAGGTGGCTGATATTTTTACGTGAGATGGATTTGAGCTTGAGGGGGAGTGTTGAGATATCAAGCTCTACCCCCGATATATCTCCTGGATGACTATCATTTATGTCACCGCCTATGTTAGTTGTACTCGTGGTGTAGTTAGACTACCACGTATGTTTTTGGTTTGGGTTCACATATGAACCACGTATTCTAGGGTTTGACATATAGGGTATTTCCCTCTTCTATTGTATGGTTGTTGTGTGCAAAAGTGAAGAAAGGCTTCACCCTCCAACCTTGTGTCCTCTCTCTTTTGTGTGTTGTGAAGAAAGCTGAACTTGAGTCTCCTATCTCTCTCCCTTGTTCTTTACAATATGTGGGTCTCAAAACCAAACTCAACTAGCTAAGGTGGCATACTAACTAAGCCACGAACTAGTGTAGATAAGGATAGCTGTCATCCAGCTATTATTCGTGGGCGGTGTACCAACCGCATCTCCAGCTAACAAGTCGGTGACATAAGTACACAATGGTCACCCTGGCATATCTTGAGTGGAGCTCGATATCTCAACACTCCCCCTCGAGCTCAATCCCAAATCCTGCACACCAAGCAGGTCTCTGAACTTGCGCAGCTTCTCTATGCCCAATGCTTTCGTGAATATGTCAGCTACCTGATCCTCTGTGCTGACATAAACTAGATCAATAAGACCTAGTAAAACCTTCTCCCGCACATAGTGATAATGCACCTCAATGTGCTTTGTTTTGGCATGAAAGACTGGGTTCTTTGCCAAATGTATACTACTCATGTTGTCATAATAAATGACAACCGGCCCATCTGTAGACTGATGCATATCATAGAGTAGCTTATGCAACCAAGCTACCTCACATGTAGCCATTGCTGCACCCCTGTACTCAGCCTCTGTGCTTGACAAGGCAACTGTAGGCTGTTTCTTGCTGCTCCAAGTGACTGCAGCACTCCCAAAAGAGAACACATATCCACTGGTAGATCACCTATCTGAAATGCTACCAGCCCAATCAGCATCAGTGTATCCATGCAACTGTATCTGAACCCTAGCCTCATAAAATAGTCCATACTGCAATGTGGACTTCACATACCTGAGTATGCGTCTAGCCGCATCCAAATGCGGTTTCCTTGGAGCCTGCATAAACTGACTTACCAACCCAACAGCATAGCTCAAATCTGGCCTGGTAATAGTCATGTAAATCAAACTTCCTACTATGCGTTTGTACATAGTAGGGTCTTCCAGAAGCTCACCTGCATCTGTGCTCAACTTCACATTCTGCTCCAAAGGAACTGAAATAGGCTTACAGCCTGTCATCCCATATTTGGACAGCATGTCCAATGCATACTGCCTCTGCAAGAGCTGTATCCCACTTGGTGATCTAATCACCTCAATGCCCAAGAAATAACGCAGCTCTCCCAAATCCTTCATCTCAAACTTTTGGCTCAATAGCATTTTCACATGAAGGATATCTTCATCACTATCACCTGTGATGATCAAATCATCAACATAAATGACCAGCAGCATAATCCCTTTCTCTATTTTTCTCACATAGAGTGAGAAATCTGCCTTGGAAATCTGAAAGCCAATAGTGACAAGATACTGTCCTATCTTGTCAGACCATGCTCTAGGTGCTTGCTTCAAGCCATACAAGGCTTTCTTCAACCTGCAAACAAACTCAGGATGGGTAGCATGAACATAACCTGCTGGCTGCTCCATAAAGACCTCTTCTTGCAAATCACCATGCAAGAAGGCATTCTTTACATCCATCTGATGTAAAGACCATCCCTTTGATGCAGCCATAGCAATGGCTACTCTTACGGTTGCCATCCTTGCAACCGGGCTGAAAGTTTCTTCATAATCAATGCCATATGTCTGTGCATACCCCTTGACAACTAATCTTGCCTTGTATCTATTCACAGAACCATCTGCATTGTGCTTGATCTTATAAACCCACTTACAACCAATTTCATTCTTGCCTTTAGGCAAAGGCACCAATTCCCATGTAGCATTAGCATCCAAGGCATCCATTTCTTCATCCATGGCTTTCTCCCATTTTTCATTTCCCATGGCTTGCTCAAAAGAATTGGGTTCTGGTTCCTGTATCACTTTGACCATATAGGCATAGTGAATGGCTGTAAATCCATCATATTTCAGCCTATCCACAGGATACCTAACCCTGGTAGACCTGCGCAAAATAGGCTCACTTTCAGGTGCTCTCAAAACATCCCTGGTCTTCCTTACTCCAGGTGTAACAACAGAAGGAATACCCAACTCATCATCAATGCTCTGTTCTGAGCCACTGGATTCACCATCCACACAAGAGTGACCTGCATT